>NC_063193.1:8815346-9052846 GCF_017589495.1 Alosa alosa | reverse complement strand
CCTCCCACCATAGATTATAAAATTGTTCAATCTGATGTACAATAGGCATTTTGGTCTGACATTTCTTGAATTTACACATAGATCTCTCTAGTTATGAAAGGAAAGGGGGCAGGCTGCACTGTTAATATTTAAGCCTTGTAATAATCAAATGCGACATAGCTGCAACTTTTTATTATTATTAAACACCCTGTGCTGTAGTACACTTTACAGGCTATAGTGTTTTTGGCTGGACATTTGTTTGGCTATTAGGATTTTCTCATGGTTTAGGGGTGATTTAAATTGGAGCCACGAATGTTCTCTCTTCCGTCAGGTTTTGGGGTTGTCAGATTTGTATTGTATTTGGTAGAACCTTTGGACACTCCACAGGCACCCCCAGAAGTGCGTGTGTAGTACGGTACACAGCCCGAGGGCTGTCATTTTGCTCAATATGACCTGTCTGGTTTGACTCAGCGTGGGGGCAGTTTAGAAACCCAGATTATTTAGAGGTGCATTGGAGCTGATACAAAGCTTGGGTTAGGCGGGTCTCCTTGACTTTGAAGGGATCTCCTTGACCGCTTTGAGTCGCCTCAACGGTCATTCGCAAATGTAGGCCTATCTATCCCTTTAAAGTCGTCTCTAAAGTACATGTGTAGCCACTTTAAATTGCAGCTAGCTTATCCTCCTCATTCCCTGAATACAAAGTTGTAGATTAAATGCATTGGTTGAAGAGGGCATGTAAACTGAATGGTAGCCACATGACTGATGTGACCTAGAAGGGAAACATATTATTTGGCTAATATGATTTAATAATGGCATCTACATTGTTGCATGCCTGTAAGTATGGTGTGTTTGTGTCTGTGTGTGTGGGTGTGCGTGTGCGTGTGTGTGTGTGTGTGTGTGTGTGTGTGTGTAGAGGGGTGGTGATTTGTGAACTTGCAACAGTGACTGGATTCAGCATGACTAGGCCTACTGCTGTGCCGCGTATGCCCTAGCAGGGATGGTGGGTTGTGTGTGGGTAGCCAGAAGGTTTGGGGGTAGGGTTTGTCTGGCTGACCAAGGGCTGCACACCCAGAGGCAGTCATAATCTCTCTGTGGCCCCAGAATGGCTTTGCTTTCCCGCCTTAACTACGAGTTCTGGACATAATCCGGCCACTCTTTTGACTGTGGAGGCTTAACTCTGTTTCTTCTATGATTTCTTTGTTTCTGTGTGTGGTGTTGGCGGTCGCCAAACAGTTGGCAACCTCAACCAGAACAATAAGCAGACCAGTGTCCATCCTCTTAGATGGATTGCCTTTGCCAAAATGTTTTGGGGCACAGGGTGTTACAAGAGGATATCAGACTGATAATACTGATTAGCAGCAATCATCTGCCCTAGCATCACAATAATCATTCTGCATCTCTATTATATCCTCTTTTGTTGCTGCCTGTCTTGGTATGCTGATGACCCAGTGACACTGTGCGATTATTATATTTAGCACTCCCTGTAATAGCTGTGTTAATACTGTCAGTACAGAAAAAAAGACTCCCTTTACATCGCCTCAGATGGATTGTGCACTTCCAGTTGTGACAATAGAGAGTCATGCCACTTCCCTTTACACATTCCTCTTTGAACCCTCATATTAGTTCCTCTCTAATGGATTGAGTCAGTTGTCACTTTACGTGCCACTGAATCTGAAAGGGCTGGTGTGTGTGTGTGTGTTTATAGCAGAAGTTGTCCTTGGCTCCATGCACTACTGCTTGTCAACTGTACCTCCTCCCTCTTAAAAGAAGGAACAGTTGTTATTGTCCTGTTACATGTAATTACATAGGTTCTTCCCAGGATTGTGACAGCCATCACAAAATGTTTTGTTGTTAAACTTACAGTGATGTGATTGTTATGAAAACTTGGAGGTGCTTTAACAGACTGTGTGTCATTTTCATGAACCTAATTTAAATCCCACTATTAAGATGTTTTTATTGTGTTTTCATATGCATATATTTGCATATAGAAACAATGTTATATGGGGATAAAATTACCTCTAATCCTGATACTTCATTTGGAGTTTGAACAGAACTTTTTTTCTAGTTAACTTCCCATATTAAACCTCTCTTCCTGCACAGAGAACGAGGGCTCTTCACTTCATCTGTAATTCCATGTATTTGTCGTTTTTTTCCAGTATCCTGCCAGTGAGACCTTTGTCTATTTTTGTATCCTAACTTTCATGCCAGGGGACACTTGCTTCCTGAGCATGGGTCTGCTCTCTTTAGAGCACCAGACACCAGATCATTTAGTTTACTCGTACGGCAGAGTGCAATCTTTGCCGGGAGAGTTCGGGTTTTTTTTATTATTAAAGGGAATTGGTAATTACTGTTGGTTTTGCCTGCTTTTTATCTCTCTTTTTTTACGTGGACATGTTTTGGTGGTTTTTAAAAAAAATCTCGGAGCTTAAAATAGGCTGAAAGAAGGCCTAACTGTAAACAGCACAGATTTGCCTACATGTCAGTTCCAACAGTTCAATCACATGATGACGAAGGTTGTTTTTTCCTTCCTGGGTTAGGAGTAATAATAAAAAAAAAAAAAGTCTTATCTGGCAAACTTCAGGATGGGGAACGTTTACAGATAACTTCCTTCGCTGCTACGCTTGCTTTCGTGCCCACACCCACTCTGAGTTCACAGTGTTGTCACGTCAGAGTGCACCGAGTGCTGGGACTCTATAAGAAGAACAGCATATCTGAGGAACTCCATGTCCAGGTTATCATGTCCTTACATTGCTGCTTTTAAAAGACTGCTCTCATGAGCTCAGTCAAATGTTGACATAAACTCATACATAACATGAGACAAAGGCTGACATAAAGGCTGTCTGAACAAGCATTTAAAACATGCTGTTTTGCTGTAGCAAGCATCATGTAATTGTGATATGGATATTTTTAGCATCTGGCAGTTCAGTGAGAAAACATTATTAGTTTCAGGCTATTGGTCTCAAATATTGGTGTGATGCTTCGTAATTGTGTTTCATTAAATTGGTGTTATTTTGAAAATGGAGGGCAATATTTATTTGCAGTCCAAATTGCACAGCAGAATGGGGAAAAAAGTTTCATCAAAGTGAAGCCTTTGTATAAGTTCTAATTTCCCTTGGGAATCAATTTCATTATCAGTGGATTGTAATCTCATAACAAATTATGGCAGTAGCATACTGCTTAACCCAAACCCAAAGGCTTACCATTTCTTTGAGTACTGTAGTACAAGTTATGTGAAGAGAATAACACATAGCTCTTTGATTATTAATGTTTCTTGTTTGTTTTCTGTCATTGGAAGGTCAAAGGATCACCCAGTTGCACATTGCATTTACTCATGCAAAATCAGTGAGGAGCTTCCTGTGAAGGTCTGTCTGAACAATAGACGGATCCCAAACAGTTGATGCCCCGGCTGATAGACCACTTGGGGAGTGGTCAGTGGTTTAAGAGGACATTTGGAGATTCAGCTCCTCGCTCTGATCAAAGCAAATGTCTCCCCTACTCAGAGAGCATTTTGAGCCTCAGCTAGATGGAATTTGTTGATCATGCTGGTGCAAGTTCCCCTGCAGCTGGAGTCCAGATAGAGGCAAAGATAAATATGTTAACAATGTCAGGAAAATGGGCTCCTGAAAATGTCACTGGATCCAGTATGATGGAGTAGGCGGTTGTGAGTCATTATTTTTTAAATTGGCCAAAACATCTTGCTCTCTTTCTCTCCTCTGTCTTATCTTCATCCCTCTCTCTCTCTCTCTCTCTCTCTGTTTATGTACCCTTCTGACCACTTTGCATGCCAGTAGATCCCTCCTCTCTCACACATGTACACACTGTCAAAGTTTGCCCTAAAACCCACAATGCTAATGGAATGCCAGGCATTTGAATAAGGCGAGCTGCTTGCCAATTAGTCTCTGTCTGTGTGCCATCACGTCAGAGCTTTGAATGAGTGTGGCGACAGAGTGACCCAGGCTAGGGGGGGAGCTCTGGGATGGGGGGAATGAAAGAATTGTTTATGCCCCAGCATACCCCGAGACAGCACCAGTCAAAGGCATGCATTGTTTACTCATACAAAACCAAACTAAAAAAAAACACACAAACAAGACAGTGGGTCTCAACAATGCAGCCGTGGCATTGAGTGGTCTAGGAAGGAGTGGCTCTAGAGGGCTTTAAGTGCCAGTGTGTGTGTTTGTCTGTGTGTGTCAGTCTGTGTGTGTGTGTGTGTGTGCGTGTGTGCATGTGTGTGAACAAGGGAGAGAGAGCGCAGACAGTATAATGCAGCCTATTAATAACCATCTCCTCAGAAAGTACAGACGTGAACTGGCAGAAGCGCAAAAATAGCAACTTGCAAACGGGCAAATTATTTTCCTTGTTTGACTCCTAAAGAAGAAGAAGAAGAAGAAAAATATGCTGTGATGTATTTACCTTTGAAGTTCAGAAGGCTGATAGCCCACAGTGGGAAACTGACTGTTTAAATAGAGATGGTAGATTATGGACTAATGAGCCTGGGAATTAAGCCCTAGGAAGAGTACCAGGAAAGACATGAGAATGTGGATGACAACCTTGTCAGATGCACCAGAGGCCTTTCCTCCTGTCTCTTGAAGTAGCCTCTGGTCATGGGTAATGGCTACCACAGATAACATGCTACTGTGTATCATCTTTTTCACATCCTGTGGCTTAAAGTAAGCATAGGGAATTTGTTAATGCACTTAAATGCAAGGTTTTCTGACTTTAGGACAGCCTCATGCCAAGTACTATGCATAGAGATGCATAAAATACACGCTTGATTTGAGAACTCTTTGTTTTTGTTTTCTCCCTGGCCAATTGAGTCTGCATTCTCACAGGAGACTCAAATTGTGCACAAATTGGGCTCCTTCTGTGTTTTGATCCGTTCCCGTTATTTATTAATTCGCCCAAATCTCCCTGGGTCACTTTTCAACTCTTTGAAGACAGTCTGTTTTGGATGAGCGCTTCCCACCGTGCAGCGACTTGCATTTAGCCATGTTCAATATTCAGTGCATATATTTGGGAGGCTGGGTGAGAGTGGCCTCCTGTTGTGGATGTGTATTACGTTCTCTGTCAGAGAGAGGTAGGGAGAGAGAGATAGAGAGAGAGAGGCTCCGGTGTCTTGCATATTACCTTTCAGCCCTCAGGTGGGAAGAGGCCTGATTGGCCGGCCGAAGGCCACAGAGCACTGTGGGACGGCCTCCTCCCCCTGCGGCTGCTGTATTCTATCACAATGCAAAGCATTGTGGGAGAAATGCAGGTGTAGATGTGATCTCCAGCACCAGTCAGTCTATTTAGGTTTCACCTCCTCTCCCTCGCTCTCTCTCTCTCTCTCTCTCTCTCTCTCTATCTCTTACTCTCTTTGTCTGCCGTGCTTTTGATCGAGCAAATAATACCAGAGAGAGATCGCTTTCATCTCCATTTTCATGCGTCAAGAATGCTGATCTCGAGAGAAATATTGTGCACTGGTGCACGTTGACCAAGCGCTTATTTACATGTGGCCTGTGTAAACAGCTGATCCCAGCACGGGAGGCTCAGCCTCGGCATGGCCGTCCGCTTCCGCAGACAGGTAAGCCCCCAGCGCGGGTCATTACTCGGCAGCGAGAGTGATAAGAAGAGATCAATAGTAGAGGATTCCCACTGAAGCCCTTGGCCTCTTGTCTTTAGAATCACATGGTGGCGTGCTGTTAGGGAATGCCTTTTTCTTTGCTCCAAGCTTTTGACCGGGAAAAAAGCACCGCCTCACCTGTGGGAGTTTGAAGCACTGGTAGTTGGCCAGCCATGAGTAGAGTGTTTGACCTTGACTTAGTCTTGTGAAGACCTGTGGGTAAAGTTAAGTAAATAGACAGTTTTTTCACCACCTTGTGATTTTTTTGTGTTTCAACACACAGAGTCCATTACTACCTCGGTACTAGAGACAAGTTGGAAGGCTAAAGCGCGAGCTGACAGGGCCACGTTGGGGACATCTTGTTTAGTTTTCCCCGAGAGACGTCACTGCGGATAGGTCAAGCATACCCTCTGACCTCATTATCCGTGAGAAAAAGAAACATAAGAAACAAAAGTGTAAACCGTGAGTGTGTATGAAGCAAGCATAACCTCCCCCTGTGCTGCACTGCCCTGGCCACTGGAATGCTGTTCTTTTTTTACCACTGGTCTGCATGCGTTCTGTCTCTTTAAGTGTGGCAGTGGGAGCTTTGATCTGATTCCTAGAAGGATTTTGATGCCTTGAGGAATGTACTGGGGGCATAGGACAGAAGATAAAAGCAGTTATATTCTGAATGTTGTTTAGAGTGATGAAAAGAGTGATGAAAAAGTGTACTTTTTTAACAGTGTGTGTGTGTCATGATCTTTTTGTTTCATAAATGACACCTCACAACTCACAAGCGCGCAGACACACACACACACACATATACACTTACCCCCCTCTTTTCTAAAGAAAGGAACATGTCAACACTGTTTTAAGTGACTTGATAAGTGGAATGGGGTTGTGAAAGCAGGTTAGCTATTAATACTTTCAATGTTCACACACATATATTAAACATTCATAGCTTTTTTTCTCAGAAAGACAGACTGTGGACTTTTCATTGATATATATTCTTATCTTTAGGCCTTGTTAGCCATTGTTTTTAGTGGCTTTTGTCTAGAAGTGAAAGCATGACCTATTTCTCAGAATACTGTGGACGACTTGCACTGTGTAAGCAACCAATGATGTTCCTGTCTGCCGTGGCCATGCCCTTAGTGTGAGACATGTTCACATGATGAGCTCCCACATGCCTCTCGGTGAAGAATGTGCCTATCGCCTGTTTCATGGGAAATGGCCTCTACATTCATGTGTGTGTGTGTGTGTGTGTGTGTTTTTTCTTCTTAATCTCTATTCTCCACTGGCCCCTTAAACTCTCATTCACACGAATGATGGTGTGAAAAATGCTAATGGCAGTGACGCACTCACAATGCGCGATGCCTCACTTCAATGGCATTGTGTGTCCCCTAATGTCTTGTCTAATGTAAAGAGCGAGAGAGAGAGAGAGAGAGAGCACAGAGAGAGCTCTGTGTGTTTGCAAGTGTGGAAAGAGGGTTCACGAGCTAGGCCAGCCAGCTCACCGTGCATGCTATAAGCAAGGGTGGGAGAGGTGGTGGTGGTGGTGTGTGTGTGTGTGGGGGGGCAGACCAGCAGGGCATGGGTTTGGCATATCGATATGTCAGGGTCAGTAGGGAACTCCCATCCCATGTATATCACGACTGGTCGCACGTAAGCAATTTGATCGGGCCGGCGAAACCCCAGCCCCCGACTGCAAGCCCCAACTGCTCTGGAATGGCCTAAAAATAACGCCACGCCCTGAAACACACATCCCACGTGCAGCTCTGCTTTCACTATCATCATCATGTATCCCAACTAAAATGCTCACTACTCATTGATGCCCCAACACAACATGCGATATGAATGCAGGACACTTAACACTTACATATCCGTATTCTCTAAAAACCTATGCTTAAATTCCTATTTTTAACCTTATATTGTCGGGGTAATGGTTACAGATGATGTGATAAAGTGTTGATGAAGAGTGACAATATAGCCACTTCCTCCTCCACTTCCTTTCTTAGTAAATTCGCTTCTTTGGCAGCTTGGCGCACACGTCTTGTTCCAAGCCCTCAGCGTGCTGTTCACACCTATAACAGGTGCGGCTGGTTGATAATGGCTGCCTGGCCAGCTGCGGTTGGTCTTGTTTGGCTGTAGAGTGACGCCTGCCTGCCTGCGTCTCTGTGGTGTCCTGGATGTCACTCTTGAGCCTGTTACATTCTCCTGCCTGACAGAGTTGCCACAATCAGCTCTTGGGGATGGAGTGATTGGGAGTATGTGTGTGTAATATATGTTGATGAAATATCGACTGTGACAGCAAGAAGTCCAGCAGTAATTCTCTGAGGGCTGGAGACTCATGAGACGGACGTGGCGCCTTGGTCAGTCCCCCCATGCCCCCCACACCCCACTCCAAAAATCATCCCCCCACTCCTGCCCTCCCTTTCTTTGATGTGAGGCCTCATCTCTCCCCTACACTGTAGAGTGGAAACAACAGGACATTCTCAGCATTTTTGTGATGTTTACCATATTGTAATAGAATATATTCGGCTATATATTCCTTTCCAGACCAAGTTGTGTTATTAAATAAAATGAAAATATTTTACGGGAGAGGTGGAATTTGCAATATCCAGAATGGTCATATTATTTTCTAAAACCACATGGTCCAAAGGGAGTTTTAAACCTTCTTCCTTTTTTAACGACCCCGTACAATTGGTCCCTTTCACAGATGAAGACCACATCGTCTCTCTGGAAGTCTTCTCTCTAGAAGTGTAGTCTGTTCTTTCCTGTCCCCCATTTCCCGTTCTCTTCCTGGAACAGTCTCAAGCAGATGGGCCCTCTCTTTTTGGCTGGGATCTGCTAAAAGGCTCTTCCTGTTGCATTTTTTTCCTTTCACGACGTGTGCTAGCTCTAGGTGACAAGGCCTTGGGTCCTGTGTTTTGATATAAGTATATTTGTTAATGGAATAAAATATATACAGAAAAATAACTGAATGAAATACCACTAGAAAATCCTTAATGCTAACATTGTGGGGTCAGATTTATTTGTCAACTCAGCCAGCACTGAGAATCCTCAGTGAAGAAAAGCATGGAGTGTGTGAGTGTGACCCTGCTTCCTGTCAGTTTGAGTGCTGCACGCCCCCACAGTACGCCTGGACAAACTACGGAGGTCACCTAGGGCCACTCAGGGTTAATTATGTGTGGCTAAGTCCCTTGAGACGCTGGGATGGGTCCTCAGAGGGAGCAATTTCCTGTGAAACGGACTAAAGGTTCTTCTCGGAGAGCCTGACGGCATGCTTTTCTGTCCAACGGAGACGCGTGCTATTTCAGCAGAAGCAGCGTGTAATTATCGGCTGTTGTGGCTGCACTATTTCCAGATTCTGTGTAGGAGTGTCTGTATTGCGTTTCAACATTTAGTGCCAGAAACCTGTCTATGCTATCATTTACTGTACATGAGATCACTTGACTGCTAGTCCGACATTCTTGCTTAGTAAGAGTCATCTCTTTGATAATGATACACTGGTAGCAACGACAGCAGTAGTAGAAGTATTATTAGTAATGGAGTAGCTGGAAAAGAATGCAGTTTGTGGTAGTCAAGCTCTGTTTGCCTGGCCCTGTTGGCAGGGGGTATTCTGTGTGCCACGGCTAGCGCCAATTGTGTGTTCAGTCGGTGCACTCTGGCGGCGTTGTGCCAGTAATCTGAATCGATAGGCGAGCGTTTATCCAGTGACGCATCTCGCATCCACTTCCCCCTTTCAGTATTTGCTCAGCAGATCTGTCCCGTCGCCCTGACGGCCCCGACACTGGAACCGTCTCCTCCTCCTCCTCATCCTGCTCTTCACTCGAGATGAGCACTTGATACCTGTCAGGCCCAGTGTGACAGCTCCGCCTTCGCTGACCGTGAGTCGCTCGCTCAGTCAGCGGTGGTGGAGGCAGGGGAGAGTTAAAGGCCATTCCTCAGGAGTCGAGCGGCCTTAACCTCGAACACTATGACAAGCCCCGATCTCATCACGGCATCCCACAAGCCCTTGTGATGGACATTTGTAGAACTGTGTCACTTGCTGTTACAACTTGTGGGAGTTTGTAAATGCAGGGGACAAATATGAGAGGTAAAAACTGCCTTCATTTTCAGAGGCACAGAGAAGCTGTAGGTTTTACCATCTTCACATAAAAGAACCTCAGTAAATTCAATCAGAACACTGTCAGTATTTATCAAGCACTTGGAGCAAATGATAGTCAGTGGCTCTCATGTGTTTACAATAAGTGTCAGGCAAGGCTTGGGCATCGTTGACTCATACTGCCACTGTGAGTCAGTGCTTGTTCTTGGTACACACAACACATACAGTTGCCCAGAGCACCAACGCCCTGAGCTGTAATGGAGGGAAGATTCATTTCCCAGAATGCTGTGCTGGCGAGGGGTGAACATCATAGTGCTTGCCGATGGCACTGTGCCAGGCAGGACCTTCACTGTTTAGGAATTTTGACAGCCCGTTTATTCCTTCGTCCATTTACAGGCCATTTGCACATTTTTGTTTGGCAGGATTTGTTTTTTAATGTTTATGCTTCCTCATTTTAATTAGTTGGGTAGGCCTAATCAGCTTTGCATGCTAGGAAAATGTGTGGGCGTGAAAGGGATCGGATGTACCGCTTTTCACATGTTTATCTCTCTCTGCAATTACCTCAATTAAGTAATTAATTTTTGTCTAAAGTTTGAACTAGGTGGGGAGACAGACAGGACAGGTACATTTATTATTGGAACAAGGTGGAACTTTTTTGTCAGAGCTTTTGGGAAGGTCAGTGCATAAACTCCGGTGACCTCTAACCAGATCCCAGAGATTAAGAGTTCCAGCGGGTAAGGAGGCAGATGTCTGTTTTATAACAACTCATCTCACTTTTCCCCAGTGCTACCAAAGTCATGATTATGTCACTGATTGGATTATTTGTCAGAAATTATCACAGCAATATTTTTTTCTTTTGCTCCACAGAGCTCAGACTTTAATCTAGAGTGCACTCAGAAAGCCCTGGGAGTTTTTCCCTCACCAACAGTCTCATGGATCTTTTCTCTCATTGAGAATGTTACCTTGGATGGTGGTTTTACACATTTGTGTGTGTGTGTGTGTGTGTGTGTTTTGAGTCAGTGAGATATACATATTTATTACACGGCTCTTCAGAGTGCTGCAGAAAGTTCTATTCACATGGACCTTCCCAACATTCGAAGGTCTGTTAAATCTATATAATCACCGGTAAAGTACATAATGACCGCTGTCAATGGCAACCCTCCAAGTACAATGGGTTTTGTGCTTCTGATTAACGTCTTTCATATCACTCCGCAAGAAGTCTGTTCGCTTATTGCAATGGAATTTCATTGAAAGTGAAAGTCAGCTAGTAATACGTTGCCATGCAACACCTGAAACTGTCTATCTGTGTGGCGAACTATTTATTTTGTCAGCGGAAGACACGAAATGGTAGCAAAATAATTTTTAAAGACCCATTGTGTTAAGTTTCTTTTCTCGTTTTGGCATGTAGCCGTATAATAAGCGGGATAATGTATTGTCCGCCGGTAATTATCAGAATATAAGTCCCAACAGGGAGAACAGAACCCCAACGCACAGCGGAGTCTTACTGAAATCTTACTGAAATCCCACAGGAAACTGACAGTGCATCAGCAAATGCAATGTGAAGGAGTTATTTCCTCATGATCTCTATCAGTGCTGTTTGATTGCACAGAAACTGTGGTAATTGTGGGATGGAACTTGAACTACCCTATGAGTCTCGGCACAGCCAGACATCTAAAAAGAGAATATCGACTCTGTTCTCTGGGGGTAGCGGCAAACATTTTAGGTGGTGATGAATCATATCAGAACTAATGAATTGCATTCAGTGACAAACTTCCCACCGCGAGTGTAGCTGCTGTCTCATAAAGTAATATAGTAATGTCATTGTGAAGAATCCCCCATTCAGTATGGTGGGGGTGGAAGCTCTGTTAATGACAGTGTTAGGAACCAACGCCCTTAAGCAAGCTGTAATAGCTGCACCTGTTGTAGCCCCTCAGCTGTTCACGCTCCCCTGAGCGCACAATGGATCAGCACGGTCGGCTGCATGGGTTCACTGAGGTGAATTTGCAGGGTCCGAGTCACATTCCTGTACAACATTTCTTTTTTGTTGTTTTGTTGTGGAGAAGACATACCCCCTCCCAAAGACGCAGAAAAGGTGTGTAAAAATAACCCTTCTTCTTCAACCCCTTTACCAACTCTTCTCTTCTGACAGATGTTTTATTCATAAGAACATGGGCAGATCCATTGAATTTTTTAAACGTGAGGAGGATGGAAGGAAGAGAAACAACAGCTTGTGACTTGGTCCTCAAGCCCACATGGCACTTTGTCTTTGGTGCTTCTGTCATGCGGGCATGCAGCCTATTTAGGCTTCAAACTAAAGAGACTATGGCCTTATGGAAAGGCTGTGAATGACTCAACAATTATTTAGATTAAGGGTGTACACGTTAAAAACGGTGATGACATAAAATATCCACATCACTCTCTGTTTAGAAGTAGACCACTAGGTCTAAAGGCATTACAAATCAAGGTCTTGTTCGATCTCACACCATTGTGTAAATCTTTTTTTTTTTTACCACACACCCTCCCCTGCCCTTTCTCCCTCCCTATATTTTTAGTGGTTAAACCATCCGTCGCAGTCGAGTTCCTTCAGGTCCTGACAGTTAAAACAAATGGCCGTCAAGGGCGCTGGCGCATTCATCACACGCCGATTCCTTCTGCCAGGCTGAACAAAACTATCAAGAGTGTCCCTGGCCGCTCTCCAGCAGAATGCAGCTCTCTCTCCGATCGCTGGCTCTCTCAGCTCAGCTCATCTCATCTCTGCGCTCTGCTCTGCTCGTTTTGAAGGCCTGCGTTTAGCAGCCGAGCACCAGCGTACCGTGACCACGGTGACATAGTGGGCCTGCAGTCGTGGGGAGCTCTTCCGCAGGCAGCGTAATTGTGACTGAGCGATGAGTTCCTCTTCTCACGAGTGGTCATGAAAGAATAATGTCGACTCGCCACTTGACGTCACGCTGTTTTGTGGCGATGGTTAGTATTCAGCGGGCTCCCGACTCTACTGAGCTGAAGAAGAAGAACAAACAGTGCAATAGGCACGAGGGCTTCAGTCTGTCTGCGCGGTGCTTAAGTCCTTCAAGTGTGAAGTTTTGGATGCGTGTTGGGTAGTTGCGTAATGCACAAAGGAATATTTTCTTTGAGTGTGAAATTAGGCAAAGATGATGCGGAAGGGCAGCAACAGACATGGCGTGGGGTTTCATAACGGTTTGTGGGAAAGAGCTGTGGGGTGCTTCTAAATTTAGCACAGAGTGACACTTCAGTGTTTGTGGGTTATGCTTCATTCACCCTGAATGTGTGTGTGTGTGTGTGTGTGTGTGTGTGTGTGTGTGTGTGTGAGAGAGAGTGTGTGTGTGTGTGTAAAGAGAAAGGAAATGTGAGTGGGAGAAAATTGTGTTGTTAAAGTATATGTACCCCATGATGATGATGAGAATCTAGTCTGACTGTGCAGAGGGAGGGCCTGTCTCCAACTGTGAGCCTCCTGTGGAGAGGTAGATAGAGAACGCTTTACCACACACACACACACACACACACACACACACACACACACACACACACCCTTATTAAAACAGTTTTACCGAGGAGGAAGAGCAGATTGCAGGAGCAGTCATATGCACGTAATTGGAAGCCAAGGTCAGATTTATTGTTGACCTTTGTCAAGTCATTGAAAACTAAGCAGAGCAGGCAATTTACATCCTCATCATTATTTCAAGAGAAAAATAGCCCTCCCTTGTGTTCTTTCACATGGTGCATCCCTCCAGGTAAAACCACAATCGTTCTCCACCTCCAGTTGCTACACAACATGCTCCGGTGGGGGTGGTGGGTGGGTGGGGGGGGATTGAGGCCTGGAGCCCATTGCATGCAGACTACATCACCCATCAAAGACAAAAAAAACTTTTCAGGAGCTGCCCATCAGACACCACAGTATCACCCGAGGATACACTCATTGCTTCAGACACAGCAGCTACGTATCAGACTGTCATGATGAGCCATACCTCATCCTGGCTACCCATAATAGCTGAGAATGCTCACACCACTCTAATTTTCCTCTGTCTATAGTGTGTGTGTGTATGTGTGTCATCCTCCTCCTGCTTGTAGCAAAGCACTGTGGCAGAAGGAGAAGGGGTGAAAAGAAGCCTAGGGCCAGCCTGCAGCTTGCGGAATAACACAACATCGACTGTCCCTGTGTAGAGTAGGCCTGTCACATATTCACTTAATGGGCAAGTGGAGTGATTGTGAGGGCTGTCTGCCAGGTCGTCTGCAAGAGGAGCTGGGGGCAGAGAGGGGGGGTGGTGGGGCAAATCAGGGTCCTGTCCCCGGACATGGGCTGCCTTCCCTCCTGACTCTGTCAGCTTGATGGGAACGTAATCCTTGGGTAATCTTCTCCTCATCTCCCTCGTTGTGACCCAAACAGATGTCTTTGCAGCCTCAAAAAGGTGTCCTCTTTGGCCTGCAAGATGTCCTATTTATTTGTGTGTGTGTGTGGTGTGTGTTTAGGGTGTTAAGAGGGTAAATGATGAGTTGTTGCACCATGCAGATTATATGCAAGATATTGTATTCACAAGATATCAGTTTTACATAAACATTTTATTTACATTGATTCATATGTATGATTCTTCAACCTATAACACTTATTGTGCAGAACCGATATACAATTTACAATTGTGCAGAACCGATATACAAATTAATACAAATTAAGATATGTGCTAGCTGGGTGCATAATCCTTGACCTTGGTATTGTGTTGTGTGCACTTTACTAGACCAATTGGGTGTTGGTGCCAGTGTTTGTGAGGCGTGAACCAGCAGCTGTCACAAAGTTGCAGCCATAATTAACCGGATGCCATACAACAGGGCGGATCAGATCTCTGTTCAAGTTGATCTATTCCCGATTAATTCCCACTCATGTTGATCCCCGAGGCTTGTTTAGATTTGAGCTCAGCTGGATTGGCAAAAGTCTATGTCAGCCAGTGGTCTGTCCACCATAACAGGGCTCCGTTTCCAAAGCTTTGGCAATGGATAGTCCCGTTCCCTTTAAAGATAAGATGATGGAGAGAAATGGTGACAAACAGCATGTGTTTTTAGCTTTCAGTGGCCCGCTGTCCATAAAAGCTTTGTTAGTGTGTAAAAGCCCAGGCGAAGGTTTTTGCTGAACTCGGCATAGCGCTTAAATATTTTTTAAAGTGCACGCGAATGTCCTGTGCTGAGGAGTGCTTTTTAAGGCAGCACGTGTCAACATGGAAGCTGTACATTAATATGTGTGTGTGTATATGTGTGTATCTGTTTCTGAATGTGTGTATCCATCTGTGTGTATGTGTATATGTATGAATGTAGGACAACATTGTATTAGGATTACATAAGACTTGAGCAGCCCCAACACTGAGAATGGACGAGCCCTGGCAGCCCAGTCTGTTTGGACTAGAGGGATGGGGGCGTGAGAGAGAGGGAGAGGGAGAGAGAGGGAGAGAGAGGGGGAGAGGGGAACGACAGAAAGAGAGAGAGCGAGGGCGAGAGATGAGCAGACGGCAGACAGTCGTCGCCCGGTGACCGTCGAACATGAAGACGGCGCTGCGGCGAAAGTGGGCGCGTGCCGTGAGAGCGCTTAGGACTCTGCGAAGCGACGTGAGTGCTATTTATAGACTCCCACCACCACCACCACCTCCTTTACACCCCCCTCCTACCACCTCCCACCCCACCCCACCCCCCTTTCACCCAGGCTTCCTTAATCTTTTCCGCCACGACACTTAATTAGATTGCAGGTCGGAGCAGTCGTCAAGGGAGCAACAGAGAGAGAGAGAGAGAGAGAGAGAGAGAGGGATAGAAGGCGAGTGAGTGAGCAAGAGAGAGAGAGAGAGGGAGAGAGATGAATGCGGATGGAGAGAGGGAGCGCGAGCGATGAGCTCGGACTGGCTCCCTTTGGGGGGCTGCTGCATGCGGCTGCGGCGGGCTCGGGCTCGGCGATGGAGGCGACGGCGGAGGGGAGGCGGCAGCAGCAGTGGCGGCGGCAGCAGCAGTGGCCACGGCGGCCGAACGCGCTTCGAGCTGAGCGGCGAGACGGAGGAGCTGAAGAACGGCTTCATCATCCTCTACTCGCCCGGCAAAAACAGCTCCTGCATGCTGCGACTGGTGCGCAAAGACAGAGATGGAGAGAGAAGGGGAGAGAAAGAAAGAGAGAGAGGGGGAAATCATTAATAACATTCCTGAGGGAGTTAAAGATGAAAACTCTCTTCTCCTCGTCCTCTCAATTCTTCCACAGAGACTAGCGATGAGCATGACCTCCTGTTGCTCTCTCTCTCTCTCTCGTTCTCACTCTCCCACTTTCTCTAGTGTTCTTGTGGGTACTAGATTTTAGTACTAACTGTGTTTGTGTGTTTGCTGGTGTCTGTAACTTATTTGTGACGTGTCTTGGAAAGTTAGTGCTAGGAAGTGGTTTGCCTAGCCATGGATTGTCATTGCTGTTAGTAGCTAGTCGCTTACTGTGGGGGGTGTTTACGCCAAGCAGATTAGGGCCATGCCGCCTGTAAAGCCAAGGGATCAGCCAGACCGGATATGTTGTGTTAAGATGGACTTGTTTCCCCGCATTGTCTCTTCACGTATAGTTCAATCAGCAATTGATTTCAGAAATGTCCTTAGTCATTCGCTCCTCTGTGCGGAATGAACACTTGGGCAGCGATACTATTTCGACGTTGAACAGTCGTTATTTGTGTCGATATATGACATATGACATTGAAATAGTATTGCTGCCCAAGTGTTCATTACATGTGGTTACCCAAGTGCTAGTAGAGTTGTCTACACTGCTGGGCCGACAGGCCTCACCTCACATGACGGGATGGCCCTTGGTTTTCCGTTCAGCCCAGTAAAATGCCCACACGCATTTCTTTTTTTAAACTCCCTTTGACCCTCAGTTTTGGGCGCAGGATGAGTCGAACGAGGGTATTTTTTTCCTGTCGGCGCTCGGTGTGAGAGAGCAGGTGTGCTCTCCTTTGTGGCCCTCAGGTGTGCCGAGTATGAGCATGGCCAAATGCGCAATGCCGTCACCTCACTTTTAGGAAGCTCTCTGTGTGTGTGTGTGTGTGTGTGTGTGTGTTGTGTGTGTGTGTCACAGTTATGTAAGGTCTGGTGGCTAGCCTCTTCCCCCACACTACATGACCCCACACTACATGACTCACTATAGATATGTGCGTATATATGTTCAGCCTGTACATTCTTTCTGTGGGACTGGCTTGGAGTAATGTTAGCACTGCAGTGGAGTGGTTAGAGGGTTTCATTGCCCTCCATGTGTCTGCTTCTGGAGGCCTCTGTGTGTTTGTGTGTGTGTGTGTGTGTGTGTGTGTGTGTGTGTGTGTGTGTGTGTGTGTGTGTGTGTGCGTGCATGCATGCATGTGTGTGTGGGAAAAACACATGTTGGCACATGTGGCATTGGGGGCAGTGGGCACATGGGTCACCCTGTCATGTGGTTCATGCCTGTCAGCACTGACCGCTTGGCTCTCTCCCTCTCTGTCTTGTTCATCCAACCTCTCTCCTGCTCTACAGCTCTCTGTCTCTCTATGTGAGTAAGCTCTCTTCATACTCACTTGTACTACAGTATTTCTCTCAATCTATCCTTCTCTCTCTCTCTCTCTCTCCCCCTCTCTCTCTCTCCCTCCCTCCCTCAAGCCTTCATCCAGCTACTGGAACATCCTTGTGCTGTCGGCATGCTCACCAGAGCTGTTAATGCGTTGGCATGAGGCTGCAGCACTGGGCTCAGTTGAGCTGAGGGACACTGTAGGGGTCTGTGCGCCCAGTCAGGAAACGTGGTGCTTGGAGCAGAAGAGATGGTGGTTGTGCTTGGGGGCTTGGTGGTTCGTAGTGAAGTGGGGGGGGGGGGATTGTTGACAGTAGTCTCCTTAGGGGCTTTGTGAGAGCCTGTCAGAGGGCCACACCTGGGTTCTGAGCATCGACAGCCAGCAGACAGCCTCCTCTTTTAAGTGTCCACGTTGGTAGAGCGGCAGCAGCAGCAGCAGAGAGCAGAGGGATGGAGAGAGTGGAGGGAGAAGGAGGGGGGGCATTCGCAAATAGCAGGAAGAGAGGGCATGATGAGTAGATGAGTAGAGATATAGGAGAGAGTAAGAGAGAAGGCTACAGAAAGTAAGTGTGAGGCAGAGAGGGGGGAGTATGAGAGAGAGAAAGAGAGAGAGAGAGAGAGAGAGAGAGTCAGTGAGAGTGAGGGAGCAAGAGAAGAGAAAGATCGAAGTTGGTTTGCTGAGTCGCTGACCTTGTTCCGCAGTGCTGCGAAGTAAGCAAGGCCGACTGGAGTTTAAGTTGGAGGAGCACAGCAGACAGCAGAGAAGACGAAGGAGAGGAGAGGAGTTGGTAGGGCGTGTGGGGTTTCTTTTTTTTGGGTTAGTCCTCGCGGGACGGCTGAGATGTCTTAAGTACAGCAACGCAAGGAAGCTGCCGCTTAGTGCTAATGGATATGCTCCTATCTCCGCTGTTGCCTTCTGCTTCTCTGCTGGAGTATCATCCATTTTTCAGTATGCCATTGTTTTAAAGCCTGTTTGCGGGTGAGTATGGAGCTCTATCTGGATGTATTTGGTGCATATCTGGGTGTTTGAATGTGTGTTTTGGTGGGGAAGTGTTTGTGAGTGTGTGCTTCAGAGGTCAATCTGTAAGATGAGAGGAGCGGCGTTCAAGTGGAAAAATCGCCTGATTGCGCACGGAAACGGCTAATGTGGCTAATAGCTAGGATATTAAGCGTTAGCATGCCTCAGGGAAAGGGAGACGAGTCGGTGACATGATGCTCCGCTCTGCTGTGGGAAACCCAAGCTGTGGGACTCACCGTACTTTCCATTCCATTGCCATACACGTTTCCATGCCATCTGGGAGATGGAACTTCCGCTGACTCCTGCCTTAAGGAAAGATAAGGGGGGGAAAGACCCTCTCACCCTCTCTCAAACACTCTCAAATCCTCAGTTAATCTTGTGCTGGCTGCATCTATCAGTATCAGTGGTGGTGTAGGGGTTTCCAGTGCTTAGTGCTGTATGCAGCTAAGTGCTACTATTCCCTGTGCACCACTCACTGCTGCTGCTGCTGCTGCTGCAGCTACTGCACTGGGCTGGGAGACCCACCGCACGTCTCCCCTAATTGTGTGTGCTCTTGTCGGAGACACGGGCAAATATCTGCAGGCAGGATCGCCCAATTAAATTTGCACACCAGCGTGGGAGTGTGTGTGTGTGTGTGTGTGTGTGTGTGTGTGTGTGTGTGTGTGTGTGTGTCTGTGTCTTTGTATGTGAGAGAGAATAGCAGGAACAGGAGACAGAGAAGAGAGAGGAGAGGAATATAGACAAGCACTGCACTTGAAACAAAGAGTGAGGGGGGGGTAGGAATGGGGATCATTTGAGGCAGTTGTAAAGTGATTTCTTGTCAAGTGTCATCAGCCTGTAGACTGCACCCAGATAGCTCCTGGGCGACATCAGAAGAGCTGATTGATATTCTGTCTGCCGCTGATACTCTGTTATCTGCTAGCTTTATCCAGTACCTCTGTGCAAATGATGCAGTGGTCATTAATGATCCAGGCAGCTGACAGAGACTGAAATGTTAACAGTGTGTGTTCATATGAGAAATTCATTTTATTTCAATTTCAAAGTATTGAGCAAGGTCTCCTTGAGAGGTTGTATTGTGCCACAAATATTATGTAATAGTTGTCAGGGTGTCATTTAGGGCTTTCCAGAAAGTAATGCTTGTAGAGATACAAGGCTTCAGATAGTGATGATGGGGCCTTTCAGAGGAGAGCATGCTGGTAGTTCTACAGTCAGCCTTGGATTGATTAAAGCCCTGTGTAGATAAGATAGTCGGATAAGTACTGGACCTCTTACAGGGGGAAGGGTGGCCGCTGTGTGTCCTTTGGTAGGACTCCAGACAACATCTGTCTCTCTCCTCTCATGAGGGATGTTACAGCTTCCATGGTTGCCATTTTTGGTCTCATTCTATTGGCATTGTGACAGAACCAAGGGTCAGCCACTACCTCGGACACACAGACCCAGTCCCTTCCCCTCCCCTATGCCCTCAAGTTCCGTTATGGAGTGACCCTCCGTGAAGTTACACTTGTGAGTGAAGGACACTCCTAATCAAGGGGGAAGGTAAAAAATACACCTGCAAACTTTTGGAGGCCCTTGCCCTTTGTCTGACAGAAGCATGACCTTGATGTCATTATGGTTTCCAATTGGCAATTTGTGGCCTTGGATGGAGAGGAAAGTGGGGACCTGAGGGTTAGGCTGCAGTATGGACTCTAAAGAAGCGTTGGACATTCTGAGAGTGGAGCCAGCATTGTTGCGGACATGCTGATGAGTGGTCGCATAACCCGCTCCCACTTCCACCTCCACCTGATTGATCTGGACTCTGGAATGCCTGTTAATGGGTTGGGTCTGTCTGTGGAGGATGTTGAATGGAATAGGCCTTTAAAGCAACATAAGTTCTTTTGCCGTGCAATAACAGTCTCAAGCTCATTTTGATGCCACACTGGTTTACAGTGAGGAGAATGGGGTCTCTGACATCACCAATATGTGCCCAGAACACCTGGTTTTGCACTATGTAATGTTGTCATCGCATGTAGAAGCCTGACCCTTTTCATCGGATGTATATGAATTGAGTAACCCCCTTAAGAGGGGTGGTTCAGGATTTTGGACATAGGACCTAATTTCCAAGTTAGCAAGTGTGATATTTATCAGTGGAGACTGTTTTCAACACGTTTCATCCAGTCCTTCTAAGTGCAGAGTTTGCAGGTGCTAGGCTAGCGCAAGTCATCAGTATGTGTTAGCCTGCCACTAAAAACAGTCTTACCCACTCCAAAGTACACCCGAGGCAAATTCCAGACAATCGATGTAAATGTCTGTGTTGATAGAATAGTGTTTGCATCGCATTGCAATAGTTATACTTTGTTCCCTGAAGTTGGTAGTAGGCATACTGTATAAGCAACGGCAGCGGCGGACTGATATTACCTAGGCTACTACTAGGTATACCGATTGGAGTGCGCTTCTCTGTTTACTTTTTGGTGCAGTACTACTAACCGGAGCAAGTATAATTCCACTGCTGCTAAGAAACTAGTCCCTCAAAATGTAATGCGATCATTGAAATGCAAGGATAGAATAATGTTAGAAAAAAAACTATCAACACAGACATTTACATCGATAGTCTGGCGTTATAATTTATTTGCCTCGGGTGTACTGTGGAGTGGGTAAGACTGTTTTTAGTGGCAGGCTAACACATACTGATGACTTGCCCTAGCCTAGCACCCGCAAACCAAAGATTCTAGAGAATCTTTGCCGCAAACTCTGCAACTAGAAGGACTGGAGGAAACGTGAGGCAAACGGTCTCCACTGATAAATATCACACTTGCTAACTTGGAAATGAGGTCCTATGTCAAAATCCTGAACCACCCCTTTAACGACAAAAAGGGGAATTTATACATTATGTTACTTTTAAACTGGGTGTATCTCTCTTTCAACTCTGGGCAGTAGGAGGCCAAACCTGTGGGTCAGTCCACACCAGGGACAGCTCCAACTCTCTTGGCCTCCACAGTGTGTTTTGTGGCTCCTACTCTTAATCCTGTTCCCGTCTTGGCGGCTGCTTAAATAATGACTCAGCATTGGCACCCACCTGGGCCTCCAACAAGCTAACAGGACAAACCTGTCTGAGACCGAGGGGACACGACCTCGATCCTCCCTCCACATCTCTGCAACACTAACACTACTACTACTGAATGCTAGTGGGGGTTAAAAACCTGTATGTCAGGTGCATCAGGAATGCGCCATGTTGCATGACGGTGAATAATGCTATATTCTGGAAGTGCGCATTCCTCTTGAGTAAATTTTAAAATGAAAAGATTCAACAAGAGTCAACAGTGCCATGTTTACTATCCTGTCGGATGTCAAATTTGTCATACATTATGTAGTGAGCATATTCCGTCACAGGCAATGTTTGCTGGGGATCCTTAGTGTTCTTTGTGAATGTCTGTTGTTCTCCACCCTCTATATAAAAAGACAAACCCAATAAGGATGGCACGCTCTCTGTGCACTGATGCACTAAGTAAACAGGGTCCTGTCACCCTCCTGCCCCCTCTGTTTGCCTGCTGTCTCTAGTCAGAGACCAGTGTGGATGCATGCAAGTGCCCCCCTCCCAGCTCCTCCACTCACACATGCTCCATCTCCCCTCTTTTCTCCTCACAGAGCTCAGGAATGGAGGAGACAGTTTGGGAGCAGTTCACTGTGACGCTACAGAGGGTAAGTGCATCTCTGGATCTCTCTCTCTCTCTCTCCCTCTCTTTCTCTCTCTCTCTCTCCCTCTCTCTCTCGTTATCGTTCTCTCTCTCTCTCTTCTCTATAGCTGTTGTATCTTTAGCTTATCTCTCTTCCCATACATTTCTCTCTCTCTGTCCCACTCTCCCTCTCTCCGCTTCTCCCCACTCTCTCTTTTGTTTTTTTTTCTTTGTTCTTCCTGTTTTCCCTTTATCCCTTTGTCCCTGTGACTCTTGTTTTTGTAGTGCATGCCTCAGCACCTCACAGAAAAGGTCTGACTGGATGCTTCAACTCCCTCACAGACCTCTGGAGATGAGAGTTGATGCTCAGGTGGCGAGAAGCGCTCTCTCCCTCTCCCTCCCTCTCTCTCTCTCCCTCCCCCTCCCCTCCCCCCTCTCCTTCCTTCCCCTTCCCTCACTCGTATCTTTAGCTTATCTCTCTTCCCATACATTTCTCTCTCTCTCTCTTCTCTATAGCTGTTGTATCTTTAGCTTATCTCTCTTCCCATACATTTCTCTCTCTCTCTCTTCTCTATAGCTGTTGTATCTTTAGCTTATCTCTCTTCCCATACATTTCTCTCTCTCTGTCCCTTGCTCTCTCTCTCTCCCTCCCTCTCTCCCTTCCTCCCTCTCTCCCTCCCTCTCTCTCTGTCCTTGCTCTCTCTCTCTCCCTCCCTCTCTCTCTGTCCTTGCTCTCTCTCTCTCCTCCTTCTCCCTCTCTTTCTCTCTCTTTGTCCCTCTCTCTCTCTCTCCCTCTCTCTCTCTCTCTTCTCTATAGCTGTTGTATCTTTAGCTTATCTCTCTTCCCATACATTTCTCTCTCTCTGTCCCTTGCTCTCTCTCTCTCCCTCCCTCTCTCTCTGTCCCTTGCTCTCTCTCTCCCTCCTTCTCCCTCTCATTCTCTCTCTTTGTCCCTCTCTCTCTCTCTCCCTCCTTCTCCCTCTCTTTCTCTCTCTTTGTCCCTCTCTCTCTCTCTCTTCTCTATAGCTGTTGTATCTTTAGCTTATCTCTCTTCCCATACATTTCTCTCTCTCTGTCCCTTGCTCTCTCTCTCTCCCTCCTTCTCCCTCTCTTTCTCTCTCTTTGTCCCTCTCTCTCTCTCTCTCTCCTTCTCCCTCTCTCTCTCTCTGTCCCTTGCTCTCTCTCTCTCCCTCCCTCTCCCTCTCTCGCTCCTTTTCTCTCTGTACCTCTCTCTCTCCCTCCCTCTCTCTCTGTCCCTTGCTCTCTCTCTCTCCTCCTTCTCCCTCTCATTCTCTCTCTTTGTCCCTCTCTCTCTCTCTCCTTCTCCCTCTCTTTCTCTCTCTTTGTCCCTCTCTCTCTCTCTCCCTCCTTCTCCCTCTCTTTCCCAGCAGCAGTAGCAGTGGTGATGAGTGTGAGGCCTGAGGGCCGTTCGTCTCTGTCCCACGGGCCCCTGCTGTCCTCCTTAAACAGCAGCCGATAAGCATCTGATTGAACACGAAGACGTAATGTGCTGTGCTGGGCCACAGGCATTTTTGGCTTTGTGTCTCCTCGTGCAACAGGAAGGCTACAGTTTACACAGAGGGCGCCCCTATGATCCTCCTTTTTTAATTCCACTGCTTATCAGAGAGATGGATGCTCAGGCCCCTGTTTGTTTGTGACAAACAGCCAGGCCTGTGCTGACCGTCCAGATGGTGGGACGAGATAAAGAGGAAGGGGGCAGCACAGGGTATCATGCTCAGATTGGGTTTGGAGGTGGTGGTGGTGGAGGTGGAGGGTGATGGTGTCTGCCTGCCTTGCGTTCATCTCCTCTCACAGCTGCCACTTATGTAGTCCGCCCGCGCGGTGTCATTTTTCTGTGTCAATAACAAGCCTGCTGCAACCTTGGAAGGCGATGGCCGTAGCCATCCAGCGCCTGTGTGTGTGTGTGTGTGTGTGTGTGTGTGTGTGTGTGTGTGTGTGTGTGTGTGTGTTTGTGTGTGTGCTCCCGCCTGTCTGTGGTGGTCTCTGTCAGGTCAAGTGTTTATTTATTTATCGTCTTTTTTTTTCTTTTCGCGAAATGATGCATGTCTAGCCACTGGTGAAACATCATGCGTCTTTATCTGCATGGAGGTTCCCCGCTCTCACTCTCGTGGTTGACATCCTGTTTAGTCAGTCCACCCCAAGGCTGACCTACACACACACACACACACACACACACACACACACACACACACACACACATACAGCCACACACACACACACACACACACACACACACACACACTTACTCTCTTCCTCCCTTTCTCTCTCTTCCTCTCTATTAAGAAATGAGTCACGTCCAGCTGAGAGGTGTTTGGCGGTGGATGTAATCTGGTAGAGAGGGGGAAGGGGGAGGGGAGGGGGGAGGAGGAAGAGGAGGTGTGGGTCTCTGAGGTCTCCTGAAGGCCTTTGCATTTCACCTGTGCATTGTGATGTATGAGTCTATCATGAGAAAACACATTAGCAGACCTCTGGCAAAGAGAGCAATTCCTTTCTCACTCTTTCTCCCTATTTTTTCCTCTCTATACTCCTCTCTCTCTTTCCCTCACTTCCCCTCTGTCACTCTCTTTCTGTCGTTCTATTCCTTCTCTACATCCCTCTTCTTACATCTCATTCAGTCCCCCACGTTTTAATGAAATCACTTTATTCTCCGTCTCTCACGCTCTCCACTGATGTCGGTCTTTCTTTATCCATTCATTTCCACACTTTCAATGAATCACTCTTCCTCTCTCATCATGCACCTTCCCCCCTCTGCTCTCTCTGGCTTTCATTTTCTCTCCCTTCGCTCTCTTTCTCTGTCTCTCTTATTCATCCTCTCTCTCTCTCTGTCTCTCACTTGCTTTCTCTCTTTCTCTCTCTCTCTTTCACTCTCTCATTCTCTCTCTCTCACTCTCTCTCTCTTTCTCTCACACACACACTATAATGTTACTTGTTTGCCATTCAGGACTCCAAGATGGGCTTTGGGATTGCAGTGTCTGGGGGCCGAGACAACCCAAATGCAGACAGCGGGGAGACGTCCATCATCGTGTCTGATGTTCTGCAGGGGGGTCCGGCCGACGGCCTACTCTAGTACGTTATGGCCTTGTCTGCCTTCCGCTTTTGGACTTTGCTAGAGAGCCAGAGCATGTTGGTTGCCAGAGACAATATTTCCTATTTGCCACATGCTAAGTACATTAAAGCATTAAATATTAGCATTGCTATATACTGCTAATACACATTGGTATTGCCTATGCCTCTTTTGTATGTTGCATTAGGCTAAGCGTCCATATAAAAGCAGGTGTAATGAATACTGTTTTTCTGTCTTTCCTCTTTTGTTGTTGACAGTGAGAGCGACCGTGTTGTTCAGGTCAATGCCATCCCCATGGATAATGTGCCTCATTCCTTTGCAGTGCAGCAACTCAGAAAATGTGGGAAAGTGGCCAAGATTGTGAGTATTGTTCTTGTTTGGCCAGAAGGGAGGGAGACCTCTCTGCTCTCTCCTGCACTGTTTTGACAGTCTTAAACATGTTGTTATAACCTATGCAGAAAAATGCCTTTAGACCGTAAAAAAAAAAAAGCTTTTAATTAAATCGGCACCATTGATTACATCATTATGATTTGTAGTGTTTGATGCCTTGTGTTGACATTGCTGTGTTTTTAATGCTAACAATATTGTTACTATAGTAGTGGCAAACAAATCTTCTTCACTGTTGCTGGCAGTCTTTCGGAGTCACAAAAAAATATATTTTTGTTCACGTCAAAGTTAGTTTGCACAGATATATCACACCTTCATTTTCAGCAGTAATTGCAGTTGTCAGGCGATATCCTGTTGGTAATGTATTGGCTGTCTCCCCATAAGTAGAAATCAGGCTTGCCACCCCGCCATGCCTCCTGCTCCTGCTGCAGGTCAGGCCTGCGGAGATTAAAAGATGCCCCCGGGCCTTTAATCTCTGTACCGTGTAATGTTACGACTGAACCATGGCATGAGCCGCAGATATCCGCTGCGGATCAGGTGCTAGCTTTAATCCACTTGTCTCTTCCCCCTCTCTCTCTCTGTCTCTCTCTCTCTCTCTCTCTCTCTCTCTCTTCCCTCTCTCTCTCTCTCTCTCACTCTCTTTCTCCCTCTCTCTCACTCATTCTCTCTCTATCGCTCTCTCTCCCTCTTCTCCCTGCCCCTAGACGGTGAAGAGACCCCGCAAAGTCTCCGTCCACCCCCTGAAGCGCCCCCCATCCCCGGGGCAGGACAGCCGCATCTACAACAGCTCCGGCTACTATGATGACGGCAGGAGCGTCCACAGCACCGGTGACAATGACCCCGGCTGGCAGGGAGGGAGGAGCAACAACGGTGGCCTCGGCTACCCCCGCGAGCGTGACCACAGCCTGGAGAAGAGCCGCAGCGGTGGTGGGGGCAGCGGCTTCCTGGAGCCCGACTACGACCGCGGGTACCGGCGCGAACCCAGCAGGGGGCGCAGTGCCGAACGGTCGCCCAGCCCCACCGACCGCGGCTACCGACGGGACGGCAGCCGGGGACGGGCCCTCGAGAGGGGCCATAGCCCGGAGCCGCGCTACCAGCGGGAGCGCAGCCGGGGCCGAGGCAGCCCTGGAGGTGGTGGTGGTGGAGGAGGAGGGCTGGGCTATGAGACACGCCGGCACGAGCCACGGGACGAGAAGGTGACACGCAGCCAGAGCAGGGACCGGCTTCACGAGCCCTCGCCGGCTCTCAGCCGCCGGAACCAGCTGGAGCCGCTGGACAAGCCCGTCAACGTTCTGCTAGTCAAGAACCGGTCCGATGAAGGTAAGCGCAGAACAACACTCATATGCTACATCTATACTATTTTGTTTTCATTTAAAAATAAATAAATAAAGAAATCAGAAAGGGGGCAAACACTTTTTCACACCACTGTAGTCTTAGAACAATAAAAGAAGACGTGTAAACTACATCTAAGGACAGGAGTATAGACAGGCATAGAAAAAGCCATATTGCCTTCTCTTTGTGCTGGAGTTAATAAAGGGTTACCTCACGCAGTTTCTTCCAGCTGTTGCCTTCTCTGTGTGGGAAAGGCTCTATATGGCTTTGTAGAGCACGTTGTCTTGCCAAAGGGCGAGCAATAAGGCCCTGAAGAAGACACAGGACCACACAGTCTGTGTCTGGGTGTTGAACGGGTCTGAACTTGTTCCTGATGACATGTTGTGGAAAAGCTCCCCTCACGCTGGCCCTCCCACTGTGCTCTCCAGAGAGCTGTGTAAGGCGTTCTACATACTCGACGCACCCGACCGGTAGCGCGACACCGTGACGTCAAAATGACGTAGATCTTGCTGGCGCGCCAGGATTTTAGCCAGGTAAGCGTGAGGTAAGCGCCAACCTCATTTTTTTCCAGGCCAAGGAAGCGACAAAGCGGAAACAGGAAGATGGACTAGTTAGAGGGCAAAGAGAGTTGCAGTGTTTGTTACAGTCGAGAATTTGTAATAGTTTGCTGGATAAGTTAATAAAGTTACCAGCGAGAGTTGCAACACATGGAATTAAGAGGAAAGAATAGAAACGATTTATTTTCAAACAAAGGATATCTATTAAGGCCTGAACAAAATCTCTTTCCACTTCAGGAAATTACACAAACTCAGCCAGCTGCTAACTAAACTGTTTAAATTATTAAAATTTCCCTCGGGATGACTAAAGTATCTATCTATCTATCTATCTATCTACCTGTGCGCACACCTTGGAAACTAGATGATAATGATGGTGGTAGTTGTGAATAGTAGCAACCAAAGTCTGAAGTACCATCACAGAGGCTAGCTAATAGCAGAGCCCGTTTACATTCTCTGCTACTAGTGTTTCTTAATGCAGCTTCTTCTGCTGTGTAACGTAGTTAGCGTTAATCTTTTCACAACAGCGACACCTCTGTTCAGGAGAATATTGCAACTAGTGTCGTGACCACGGCCTTACGAGTATAAATGGTTCAGGGCGCTTCTGTGGCGTCACATTGTCGCTACAGGTCAGGGTGCGTCGGTATGTAGGCGCCCTTATCTGACTGCTCCTTGGTCTTTAAGGAAAGTCAACCTGCTCATTTGGAAAACAAACCCCGGAGGCCATCCTTAAAAGTTATGCATGGCCTCGGAATTGGGTGCAACTAATGATAGACATAAAGGACTTTATTTAAGCCTTGCAAATGTGCATCTTGAGATGTTTATTATCGGACCGGGGTTATAAATTATGGTCAGGATATTAGAGGAGATTGTGCTCTTGCTGTCACAGATAGCGGGCTGTGCTCAGAAGCGGCTCTACTGTAGCTATGCCCTTGCTGGATCAGTTTCAGAGTCGAACAGGGTCAAACTGCTGTCAATGGTCATTTGAGTTTAAGTTCTGTTGTTTGGCTCTGAAAAGTTAGTCACACTTTGGAGGCTCTCTCTTTTTTCTGCCCTCTATTTGTCCACCCCTCTCTCTTCTTCTCTCTTTTCCTCTCTTCTTCTCACCTCTCTCAACACCATGGGATTTTTGATCATATGAACGAAATGGTTTCTTAATCAGATTGAGTTTTGGCGTCTCGAGCCAAGACGTTGCACAGTGATGACTGTTGAGCCTCCTCTTACGATCTGGTCACAACCAGTATCTCCTGGCAGGCCTCATCATAATCACATTGGGATCAAAGTGGTCAAAGTCACCCACACACATGAAATTAAAGGCTAGAGGTAAGACACCAGATGTCAGGAGGACACACAGTACACAACAAACACATTTCCTCAGGAGAGGTCATTTATTTTCCGTGGTTGTTCTGTGCCAGATTTGATTACTTAATTCAAGTACTCTGGTCATTTGTTTTTATTTGATGCATGAAGAATCTAATATCCCACATTCACCACAAGGAGAGATCCATTCAGTGTGTAACCCCCTCACCACAAAAAAGTGGTTGTTGCTGTGGTTGGTTAGTCGATTATGCTTTCTGATTGGCACAGCTGGGTCAATAGTTGGTGGAACATCGTCCGGAAATGCTCCGGCCTGGGGCGGGTTTAGAAAGAGTTAGCTCTGGGTCAAGGGCACTGTGGTAGGGGACAGTGGCGTGCCAGCAGCCCTGTTGACTCACCAGTCTCTGTGGTCTCTCTTTCCCTCTCTCCCTCTTTCTCTCTCTCTCTCTTTCCCTCCCTCCCTCTCTCTCTCTCTCCCTCTGTATTTCTCTATCTCCTCTCTCTCCTTTTGTATTTTTCTCTCTCTATATATATATATATATATTTCTCTCTCTCCCTCTGTATTTCTTTCTCCTCTGTATTACTCTCTCTCTCCCTCTCTCCTTTTGTATCTCTCTCTCTTGCTCCTCTGTATTTCTCTCTCTCTCTCTCCCTCTCCGTAACAGAGTATGGCCTCCGCCTGGGCAGCCAGATCTTCATCAAGGAGATGACCAGCACAGGATTGGCTGCACGAGACGGGAACCTGCAGGAGGGTGACATCATCCTCAAGGTGCTGCTCTTTGGCCTGGTTATCTATGAGAAACAGTCTATGACCTGCTGTGTATGAATGCTCAAAGTTTGATTTTTACATGGGATTGAAATTAATATGGGCAGATTTTGCTATGCTGATCCACAGAGTATTTCAGCCAGGAAGCAAAACCAGTAATAAATTAAATCAGATCACTATGTAAAAATTGGTAAGCACTTCTAGTAACAGTCCAGTGCTTCAGGGAGAGGACCGGTCAGATCACCGGAGCACACAGATATTTAGGTTGCTTATTTTTTTTATGTTAGAACAGTGCAGCAAATGACCAAAATTACAGTAGGGTTACATCTTCATCAGAGTCCACCACATTGAAACGTTATTCATGTGCTGCACCGTGTTGGAATAAAAATAAGCAACCTAAACATCTGTATGGGCAAAGATGGCAGCTTTGGCTCCTTTTTGAAGGCGAACTTCAGAAATCTATTGGTGTTTGTTGAAATAAAGTCTTGCACAGCTGTAAACTAGCCTGCATAGTCAGTGTTCCCTGGCTCGTCCAGCTGTCCCTTAATTTGCGTGTCCTCCTCCTCGCTCACCTCTCTGCAGATTAACGGAACCGTCACAGAGAACTTGTCGCTGAACGACGCGGGGAAGCTGATCGAGAAGTCGCGTGGCAAGCTGGAGCTGGTGGTGCAGCGTGACCGCAGTCAGATCCTCATCCGCATGCCCGCGCTGGTGGACAGCGACTCCGAGCCGGATGGTGAGTACGACTGATGGGGCCCTGTCTACTCCCACCCACCCCACCCACCCCACTCCACCACCATTCCTCCACCCCAAAACCACCCACCCCAACCACCCACCAGCCAGGCATCCTCCCCACCTGCCCGTGCCTTAACCCCAGGGTTGTCTCAATGTCAGGACTGCAGCCGATCAGGCCACCACCCACCCCAGAGCCGCTGACGCAGGCTCCCCCTGTCCCTGGATGTTTGCGTTCAAGCATGAGACTGTTAATCACAAGCCAATAGGAATACCAATTGGCTGGGATCGATGACTTTAACAGAGTGTGCATATCTGTGCTAGGATTAAGCTCGGAACTAATTGCTCTCAGTCACATGCAGTGTGTCAATTATTTTTGTGTGGCTGGAATGATGAAGCATCAAATCTTATGATGGTATTATTAATTATGTCATACTCTTGGTGGCATTGTCCAATGGCATTATTCCAACTCCTTTCAAACACCTGAGGTTTATGTTACAACACTGTTGAAATCAGCACAAAAACAGTAGATGGTCAAACTAGGATAATATCTCTCTGTTAGCTAATTTTCCAACATGGAATAACAGGACATTACTTGTCTCATGACTGTAATGGAGAGAGCAATTCATTCGTACCTACGAGAAATCCTATTTCTGTGTTCTTTTTTACAGATAATATGTCATACTTTTAGCTGAAGGACTGCAGAGACGCAACAAAAAGTTTGGTTGCCCCCTAATCTTTATATAAAAAAATGACAGTGCCACAACAGTTGTAAAACTTTCACATTTTGCACCTCTATTTTCCTAACGTCTAATTATAAATACTCCTCTCACTAAATAAACAAAACATTTTATGCACCTCTTTCTGTATTGTGTGTGATTTATTTAATCAGGTTGAATAATGCCAATGGAACAAACTAGTTTGATGAGTTAGATGAGTATAGTATCCTATACATTATGCTATTCAGATACACATTATGACAGTATGAACTATTCTGTGCCACTTTCATAAACCAGTTGTTGTACCTACTGTATGTATATCTTGATCACATTAATTTGATTATGTTCCCAGAAGCATTAAGTCTTATGTTTGTGTGACTTCAAGCTTGGTAGTCAACTTAAGTTATTGTATTGTGGTTCCCAAAAAGGGAACTGATCCTTTAATTCCAAATGCAGAGAATTCAATGAAAATCCCTGGTTTTAAGTAGGTAAGCTCTGTGAATCTTCGTGCTAACATACTAATGCATTGTACCACACACCATGCTTCCGTTATAGATAAAAAAGCAGTAAATATGTTTTTTTTTTTTAAAGCCACTCATTTAGTCCCAACATACAGTTGATGCTTTTGTCTTGCTCTAAGTCCCACATAGATTTCCATCCACTCATCCTCTCTTTATGGTATTAATGCATGCTGTTGACGTCCTGTCAGCAGCTCAGCCACCCTTATTTATACCAACACAGCCCGTGCTCTACTCTCCTTTATTGGCTTATTGATATGTAGGCAAACCCTGTACCAGTGTCTCTCCACACCACCCTTTTCAGTCCACTCTGAGTGCCTGTAGACTAGTGTGTTCCTATTCCGTGCCTCTCTCTCCCTGTCTCCATCAACCCCCCCCACACACACACACACTCTATTTACCATCTTCACTGTGTTGAAAAGCTGTTCAAAAAGGTCCCATATTTCATTTATATGTTGTGTGATTTGGAGCGGTGACAGTAAGTGCCAGGCTGGCTTTTTTTCCTCCCCTGTGCTGCTGCTGGCATTGTTCACTGTTGACGGGACACTAGCGCTGTCTGCCTGCCTCCTCCTCCTCCTCCTCCTCCTCTGGTGTTTATCCAGTGAGTGGACTCCATTTGCACAGTGGCAAATGAAGAGGCGGCACGTCGGCACACTAACTGAACACGCGCGTTGCCATAAACGGATTGTGCCAAGCTGCGGAAATGGGCAGAGGGACTGGGCAGTGACAAGCCGCGGCCGTGGCTGTGGCGGAGAGGAGGAGGTTTGGCCACGCTGCCTCCGCTTGCCGTTAAAGGCAGGACTGGAATGGATCTGGCGAGCGTGGCCGGAATGTCTGATGTGGCTGTCTGCCCCTCGACCTCCTAATCTGGTGATCTAGATGAGATTGTCATGCGCTGATAATCTGTAACAGAACACATCTCAGAGCTGCCCTGCTCTGCCTCCCGTCCACCCTGCGGCTCTCTCCTCTCCTCTCCTCTCCTCGCCTCTGATGCTTATCACAGAAGGATGCCTTTGATGTAGTTTGGGGAAAGAGAAGTGTGTATTAACTTCCACTGTGGGCCTACATGTGTATGTGTGTGTGTGTGTGTGTGTGTGAGAGAGAGAGAAAGAGAAAGAAAGAGAGGGACAAAGAGGATTCACTTGTCACATTAGTATATAATTTAAATTTCCCTTTTCCTCTTTTCTTCCCTTCCTCTCTCCCTGTTCCCTTCTCTCTCTCTCTCTCTCTCTCTCTCTCTCTCTCTCTCTCTCTCTCTCTCTGCTCCCCCCCCTCTCCTCTCTTCTACCCTATGGGTGGGTGTGTTGTCAGTATGCTGCTTGAGGCATCCACATCACCCAGAGGACATGTTGTGTTGTGTTGTGTCTGGGCCAGGCTTTAGGAGCAGTCTGCAAGAAGCATGTCCTCCCCCACTACAGGCCCACTGTAATTTCATCTTCTCTCTCTCTCTCTCTCTCTCTCTCTCTCTCTCTCTCTCTCTCTCTCTCTCTCTCTCTCACTCTGTCTGTCTGTCTGTACTCTGTCAAATCCCCCAGTTTGGTTTGGTTTGGTTTTAGCAGCTGCCATCCAGCCCATGCCACCCCACCCCCCTGCAACATCACCACCACCACCACCACCACTTAAAGTGGCATCTGGCAACTTCAAACAGGCGCTCAGCCACTCCCAACTCCCTCCCTAAAGACAGACTTTTTGCCCCTTCTGTTGTTAATGTTGTTGTTGCTTCCCATCTATATTTACACACTGCTGGTGGCCAATCAGTGTCTCAGGATTTAACCCCTTCGCTCACCCTACACTGCCACTGTAAGAGTTTGACTCTTCCTCGTACACAAACTCACATATACAGTCTGTATGAATCCGCGGTATGTCATGATCCTGTAACTGGAGTTTATTGTAGATTTGCAGAAAAGGCACGCTGGTCGTCTGGTTCCACCCGTCACCCAGAAGAGCTAAGGAGTTTAATTTAATGCATCGGATCTAAGGATCTAAGCATACTCTATACACTCACCAACCACCACAGTAACTCTCTCTCCTCCTCCGTCTGTCTGTCTGTCTGTCTGTTTGTCTGTCTGTCTGTCTTTCTGTGTATCGTTAATGTGGAATCTTCTTTCTGGCTGTGGGAAAGGTCTCTCCTAGTGATATATTTATCTGTGAACCAATTAACAGACATTGTGTTTAATGAACTGTCCTGGAAAAAGAATGGCTTTGTCACTACAGCTCAGAATTCACTGTAGCTATGAACAACTGAAGTACAATTTTTCAGTTGGTTATTAGTCAACCACAAATACCCTCTCAATAAACATTAGTGGCCGTGTCGAATTCACAGTGCACCAATTGCTGCCAGCCTTTGCTTTTCACGCTACTGTCACATACATGCAGGTGGGCTTCACACAGCGTGTTGCTTTGAGCATCTGGCAAGGTGTTTTGCCAGGACAGTTCACAGAAGCACCTTGTCTCTCTCTTTTATCTCACCTGGGTCTGCGCTCAGCACCAGCTGAAGGACTCACTCTACTCCCTGCAGGCTTCCCCTCTCTCTCTCTCTCTCACACTTACCCCACACTCTCCCTCACACACTCTCCGTCACCCCACCCTACCGCACCCCACCCTAGCTCACCCACGCTGCTCTGTTCTGCCTCATTATAACCTCACAGCTCCTAGTCTGAACCCCTCACAGCCTGGGCATAAAACAACACATTTTTTACACACACACACACACACACACACACACACACACACACACACAATCTCAGTTTTTCTCCTTTCGCCTGGAAATGCTCTGGACTACAAGATCAGTGCAGTGCCTTCTACAAATTGTAAAGACCATAACCATATTGTCCTTGAAAAAGGGACTCCACATAAGAATATCCTTACAGATTCTATTTGATCCTTTTTCTGAAATGCCTAACCTGATGAATGTTCACTGTCACAACCTTTGTCAAGAGTCAGGGCCTGGGCAGACTCGGAGCTGCCGTCGAACCACATAACCCTCCTGACTTTCATTGCTGGGGTTGTATGTGTTATAACGGGGCAGATCCTTTCAAATTAACTTTTGTGTCGACGCCAACACTCTGGGGCTCTGTCTGGGTGCTCTCGGGACTTCAGAAATGGGGCTCTTTCTTCTGGGCTTCATCTTTTGGGGGGGGACACAGATGAGCCTGTGAGCCCATGGGCTGGTCGCTGACGTTGTCCTGTGTTGTCTGTCTCTGCTCCCAGACCTGTCTGAAATCGAGTCGTACCACTCCTACTCCCCGCAGGATGACCAGAGGTCCAGGCAGTCGGACCTCTCGTCCCACTCCTCCAACGAGACACCACGGGAAAACACCAGGTATGTTACTCAGACTTACAGGATAGCTGAGATTGCTTTTAGTTTTAATCTCAGCAAAATCATGTTTTTAGGAGCGGTTTAAAATACAGCGATGGAAAGCATCAATTCCAGAAGAAGGAATTGAACAGTTGAACAATTTGGTTCAATGCTGTTTTTATGCATGAAAATCAGCCATAGCATCCCTTAAACCTTTGCAAGCTCACACATGATTATCTGCCCTTGTTTTTGACTCACTGTTGTATGTCATGTTGCTGGCATTTTTCAGGGAAGATCCCACCACTAGAGTGACAAAGATGGCTGCCATGGGCTCACCCTTCAGAATCCCAGAGATCCTTCCCCCACCACAGGAAGAGCGGGAAGAAGAGCCCCCTGTAGAAGAACCACCAGGTAGGTCTCACAGAGCCTAGGTGATCCCAGTCGAACCTGTTAGCAAATTTGAATTTGCTCTGCAGGTCAGTCTGGAATGAAGCCCATTGACACCCATTGACACCCATTTCCGAACTTGCCATTTTACGACTTCCAGGGATTTAACCAGCAGTGAATTTAAACCTAAATTGGTGCATTAAACTCTTCACCAAATTGTTTCAGAAGTGCAGCAAACACATCTTTCTTGTAAACGAAGATTTTAACCCTTATAATGGTGCTATCCATTTGGCTCAGACTGCTCGAGCTGTGTGCGTGAACGTGACGTAATTGCCTGGCTTGTAGCACTTAAGCGTTCCAGTTTGTCTTTGTGGGAAAGAACATGGACGCCACCAGGGCAGCGGCCTCGGTAGTGCTGGACGCTTGCCTAGAACACGAAAGCAAGTTTGTGGCTCATCTAAACAAGCTATTGGATGATTTACACTTGCATTCATATTCAAGCTTCATCACACTTACCACTTTAATTTCAACAAGTGCTGTCGTTTTTCTCGAGCCATGAGGGGCAGTCGGTGGCTAGCAGTAGCCGGTTAGCAGTCGTAGGCTTGTTATTCGAAAACAAAACGTTACATTGTATTGCATGCACAGTGCAATTAAATGGTGACCGGATTAAAGTAAGTAAGTAATGTAAAGTGTGTAAGAGAATTTAAAATCAGCATTAAATCGACCAACGTAGTACAAATACAAAGAAAATACATCTCAACTTCAGCAATTATGGGCGCAGCCATCTTTGTTTTCACCTCGCACGATCAGCTCGGTGCACCCTCAGGAGTCCCCACAGTCGGAATTCCGACCAAAGGGGTGTCTCGGTGAAATAGCTGGGAGATTTACACTTTCCAATTCGTGCGGGGGAATTTTCAATACAAATGGATAGACCCATAAGGTGTTCAGGTCTGTGGGAACCATTTCCAATGTTTGCTAAAAGAAACATTATGCTATTTATTATTTTTTCAAACTCAGATTCATTGGCCTTGGCTAATTTTCTGTGAAGAATATAAAAATAACTTATTTTCAATGATTGCAAACGGTAACCCCACCCCACCCCCAACACGTACACACACACATAAATATTACATATTGAGATACAGTGATCTCACAGGGGTAAATGGCAAATATTAACCATAAATTATATCTATCTCAATGGTATCATTGGTAATTGAGCTAAAGTAAAAATCTGATTTTTACATAAATTGTTATGGCTGGATTTGGTGATTCGGAAACACATGAATGGGCTCCTTTCCATACTGACCTGCAGAGCAAATTCAAATTTGCTAACAGGTTCGTCTGGGATCATCCAGGCTAGGTTTCACAACCCGAAAAGCACCATGGGAAGAAAAAAACCTCTTCCTGTTTAATTATGGATAGTATTTTAAACAGACATATTTGTTTCCAAGTGGTAAATACATTTGGGGATGATGTGATTCCTTGCTAATGACATAGCCATGGGCGTCATTGCTTCAGCGGCTCTCACACACACTCAACCATTGTTCTGTTACACGCAGCTGCCGTGAAGACGACTCCTAAGATCCTGCTGCGGCCAGACCCAGAGGATGAGGCTGTCTATGGGTGAGTGTGTGTGTGTGTGTGTGTGTGTGTGTGTGTGTGTGTGTGTGTGTGTGTGTGTGTGTGTGTGTGTGTGTGCGTGTGTGTGTGTGTGAGTGAGCGCACACGGACCCCCCTCTGTGCCAAACCCCATGAGTCCTTTACCCCTCGCTACCTGCCTCCATCAAAGGCATTATGAATGAGTATCAGAGAATTGCACAGCGTGCTTGCTTCAGGTCACTGCATTATTCTGCAATGCAATGCTGAGTGTTGTGGGTGGGCGGGTTGTTAAAAGTATACCTATGGGGATTGGATTGATTATATTGGAACTCTCCTGAGAGGGGGCGGGAGTACATAAATCTGTGTGTGTGAGTAAGTGTGTGTGTGTGTGTGTGTGTGTGTGTGTGTGTGTGGTTGTATCGTGGTGTAGCGCCCCAGTCTATCCCCCCATCCCCATCCCCTCCTCTGATTACTCATCTCTCCACTCCTCCGTCAGTCTTTTAATCGGCCCGCCACTCCCCTCGTCCATATTCATGAGCCACACACCGCCTGATGACACCGTCCACTGGGAGGGGGCTGATCTCTGAGTCCTGCAACTGATACAGTTGATGGGGCTCCTTGGTGTGTGTGTGTGAGAGAGAGAGAGAGAGAGAGAGAGAGAGAGAGAAAGAAGGAGAGAGAAGGAAATAGTATGCACTGAGAAGCAGTAGTATCCCCTCTAATTAAGGATGTAGACAAAGTGGAAAGGTGGAGGGGAAATTGACTTTGCTCACACTGCGACATCCACACCAATTCTCTCTCTCTCTCTCTCTCTCTCTCTCTCTCTCACACACACACACAGACAGACACACACACACTCAGTCAGATAAGCCTCCAACCTGACTGTCTGTTTCCCCCTCTGCTACATGGTTTTTGTATCCACCAGTGTCCGCGGTGTCAACAAAAGCAGTATCAACATGCACACACTGTGGATGTACAGTTTGTTCTGTGTGTTCGGTGCTGTCTGAGCCACAGTAAAGCCTGGCCTGGATAGATAGTGTTACAGAATGAGAGATCCTGTGAATTGGGTTACGTTGGACTGCGATGATGCAGGATAAAAATGCTGACTCTGTTTTTTTCCCCCCTCTGGAACTCACTGGTTGTGGTCGGTACCTCAGGGCAGAGATGGGGGAAGGAGATAGGGGAGATGCTTGGGCAAGGCTGTCACAAGGAGGGGAGGACAGGGAAGTTTTCAGATAAGAAATGTACTGACAGAGAGAATTATAGATATTCTCTCTGCTCTTCTCACATCTCCCTTCATCACTCTCACCATCTCTCTCTCTCTCTTTCTGTCTGTCTGTCTCTCAATTTACTTTAATTTAATCTGACTCAAAGTGCTTCATTGGCATGATACGTAAGGCATTTGTATTGCCAAAGCAGTCAGGCAAAGAATGTGGAATGCAAAGTGCAATATGTCTGTGTGTAGACTTAACTACATAAAATGAGCAGGCTATTGTGTGAAACAAACAGCCCGATTCTTCCATAGTGACACTCAGTTAAACCCCCTTACTCCTAGTTGGTTAACCCACCTCATCCTTCCTTCAGGCCTGTAGGCCGAACACTGTGATGGTGAAGTTCTAGAAGGGCGAGTCCGCAGAAAGCGCACGCTGTGCATTGCAGGATTTATTGAGCATTCATTTAATCAAGTAAATGGCACTAGTCAGCGCCCTCCAATCTTAATTTGTGGTGCCCACAATATCATTCAATTACAGGTGCAGTTGAATAGGGTCAACTGACGACAACATTAAAAGGAATCAAAAGATTAGCGATCATGAAATAATACAACACATGATATTAAGATGTCAACAAACAGGAAGATAAAGCAGGGCAGTACCGGTAATTCTACTCCAACTAACTTGTGCAGCTAAACTGACAGATTTAATACTCTATGGACCCTTTCAAGAGAGTTCCATTATCAGCATCATAGTTGGCCCCACAAGACTTCCTTTTTAACATTCCATATGTTATCTTAATGCAGAGGAAGTAGATTGGGGCCCAAATAGAACATTCAAGCATTGTTTTTGTTTTTATTGATGAAAGGGTCTATAGGGATGTGGATGAAAAAGCAAATGTAACGAATAAAAAGGTAAACAAAAATAGAAGTTACTTTCGACATAGTTCTAAGAAGCAGAACTGGTGTCTGAATACTGGTTCTATATTGTTTCTAAAAGCTTCTCCTATTGATGCATTTAACTGCAATCTAGACTACACTTGCTTTTCTACAGCAGACATTTTTTTCTTACCGCAAAATAGATGTGCATGGTTTTCATACATTTGCTGCAATACTTCTCTTCCCATGTTTTTGCGTGTTACAACCACTTTTCCTTCAACCTTCCCATATGCATATGCATGAGTAAGACAGCTCTGCTGTGGTTCATTCAGGTGCGTACTGTTTGTACATGGGATGCCATGGTTTACGGTGCACTTATCAACTAAACAAAGCATGAAACAGGAGCTAATAGCTGGTACATTAGTTCCTCTGTTTTACCCTGTAGCTGGTGAACCCACTTTTCCTCCTCTCTCACCTAGGTCAAACACTGTGATGGTGAACTTCCAGAAGGGCGACAGCGTGGGCCTGAGGCTGGCGGGGGGGAACGACGTGGGCATCTTCATCGCTGGTGTGCAGGACGGCAGCCCTGCTGAGGAGGAGGGCCTGCGCATCGGGGACCAGATCCTGAAGGTAGCACACACACAGAGTATCCACAGGGTCTTAACTTAAACATCTTAAACTGAACTCATTTAAATCCACAGAAACCCTGGTACAGCCCAACACAAAACTCCACCACTGAGTTCCCTCCTACAATAGCTTCCACAGCCAGAGTCACACCTGGTTAACAGCCAGTAACTTCATATTTCAGTGTTACTCCTCTCACTATATCTCTTTCTCCTTGATGAAACAAAAGCCATGGTGTATTTAATTTCCCTTTTCCTTTTCTTTATTAAACTGGTGTTCAATAGCCTGGTGAAAAAAAAACAATAGTGATGTTCAACGAAGTGTGGACATGAATCTATAAGAGGCCACAAACAATTTCATAGCTCATAGCATAACTTTCATAGCATCATTGCTTTTATAGTTCCCAACTCTCCATATCTCTATTCCCCAGTGTGCAGTCAACTCCGAGAGACAGAGAGAGAGAGAGAGAGAGAGAGAGACCGCACGGGGCGGAGAGAGAGAGAGAGAGAGGCAGGCATATTGATAATATTCCTCCACTGCTTCCGTAGTTCATTTCACTGGGTGTCTGTGCTCAGACTTAACCTAACATAATAAAATCTCTTAATATGTCCCCTTATGATCCAGAGGATGTTAATAAGCTGAGTCACTTCATCAGTCTCACGCTGGGATTAGGCCCAAAAAGAAACCAAATTAAAAAACTGCGTCAGTGAACCCGGGTGCCCAGCGGGAGGTGGGGGACAGACCGTCCGCCCCGTGCGGCTAGCGTTGTCCTCACACAGCCCCCTCCTGGTGCATTCCACCCAGCTGTTAAAGCAGCAGGAGAACGCCAGGCCAAATATGTGCAGTGGATCTGGCACCGGCCTGGCTAATTCACGGGCCACACTCGACCCAGAAGTGAGCCAGAGCTGGCCGAGAGAATCAGCCACTAAGAGGTCTGGCAGATTTACAGGCCAAATGGAGACGGTCTGGCAGATTCACAGGCCAGATGGAGGCCAGAACTGGTTCACAATCAGCTGCGGTCTGGCTAGATTAGGGTCCGGTGGGGTGGAGTGGTGGGGGATGGGGGGACAGTAGATGAGAGGGCGCTCATGATTGGACTGTAGCCTGCTGAGAGCCGCCAGTCAGAGGTCACAAAATGCCCCCCCCCCCCTGAGCAAGAGCTGCTATCTGCCCTCTATTAACCGCGCCCATTATCTATTGCATTAGTCCAGTGGTTCTCAACCTTTTTTGAGCAAACGCCCCCCTGACCTTACTTTGATCCTCTGGTCCCCCCACACACACACACACACACACACACACACACACACACACAATTACATTTTTATTTTTATTTTATATAAATAATTATTAGGCCACTCACACTCATGCTATATTGCTTAAATAAAAAAAAACAAGCCCATTTCTGTGCTGTTTTGATTTCTTCTGGAATTATAAGAAAATGTCCCTAAGCAATAGGAGACTGGTTGGGTAAAAAAAAAAACACTACCACATCAGCATTGGTTGTAATGATTTTTTTTTTTCACATTAAAGGAGAATTCCGGTGTGATATTGACCTAAAGTGTATTGAAACATGAGACCCGAGGGTGAGCGTATGTCTCATAGCCCATCTCGGCTTGTCCCCTGCACTCCAAAATCTGGGCTAGTTAGCCGATGCTACCAACAGCTTTTTCAATAGTGGTGCTTGACATCGGGCTAACCATGCAAATAAATCACTGTTTTACACCCATTTCACGAGGCTCAATGTATCTCCACACTTCATTGGTAGACTTCCGAGGGCCCTGACATTTAAAACGAGACATTGAGAACTTTGAAAAAGCACTGGTAGTTTACTTACAAGGCGATTTATACAGACAGTACCTTCCACGAAGTTTAAGCGTTTGCAGCCATCTTGAATTTAGTCACGATAAGTCGAAAGCAACGGTAAGAATGAACAGGTATGATAAGGGATCAGATTCCAAAAGTAATTCAGTGGAAATGCATGGATTCCAGTTGCTGCTACTGGAAGAAACTGGAATCCATGCATTTCCACTGAAGTGTGGAGATACATTGAGCCTCGTAAATGGGTGTAAAACAGTGATTTATTTGCATGGCTGGCCGATGCCAAGCACCACTACTGAAAAAAACTGTTGGTAGCATCGACTAACTAGCCCAGATTTTGGAGTGCAGGGGACAAGTCGAGATGGGCTATGAGACATACGTTCACACTCGGTATCATGTTTCAATACACTTTAGGTCAATATCACACCGGAATTCTCCTTTAAATGTAGGCAACAAGACGTGTGCACATCACGTGAACAACATATGCACCATAACAATCCAACGGATTAGCAACGGTTTTTTCGTGGAGACTACACTCAGAGCAGCTGCAGAACAACAGCGAGCGGAAAACGGGCTATAGAGATGACGATTGCTGGGGCTGGGGAACGTGAGTCCGGGCGTGTGCAGGCACGAACTGCACTGTATGACCACTGAGCATAGATAAACAGTAAAATGTAGCTGGGACGGTAGAGGGGTTAGAAACCCATGAATGAAAATAGCCTATTTATTTCAGGTAGCCTATTTTTGCACCAAAAATATGTGAAAACCATGAAAGTTTAAAATGTAAAAAAAACCTCATCCCAGTGCCCCCCTAGGTAGTACGAACGCCCCCGTTGAGAAACCCTACATTAGTCAAAGGGAAAGGGCAGTTTAATTCAATGCGCTAAGTTGTAGCTGAATTACGCCGCTGCCCCTCCTGCAGCATCACTGCCACGGCCTGTTGCCCCCAGGAACACGAATCTTCCTCGGCTGCCTGGGGAACTCACATGCTCTCGGTTTGGGTGTGCATCCTCGAGTTCCCCTCCCTCAAGCACATCTACATGAATCATTACTCTGTGACATGTTCTCATTTCCCCTGTTTATGTGTGTGTATGTGTGTGTGTGTGTGTGTGTGTGTGTGTGTGTGTGTGTGTGTGTGTGTGTGTGTGTGTGTGTGTGTGGTTTTGTTTTTCGTCTGTTTGACAGACTGTAGAAGAGTATTTGGGTGTTGGCCTGCATATTTACTGTGCTTTTTGTGTTTGTGTATCTTTGTTTGTGCATATCTATGTGTGTGCTTTTTGTGTTTGTGTATCTTTGTTTGTGCATATCTATGTGTGTGCTTTTTGTGTTTGTGTATCTTTGTTTGTGCATATCTATGTGTGTGCTCTGTTTTCTTTGAGTATGTACAATAGATATATGTATTATGTATGTGCATGTGTAATTATATCTGTATGTTTTTATATGTATTGAATTCAGGAATTTATACATTAACATTGTCTGTGTGTGTGTGTGTGTGTGCGCGCGCGTATGTTTGTGTTTGTGTTTGTGTGTGTGTGTTTGTCTGTGTGTGTACCTACCGTTCCTCCATAGGTGAATAATGTGGACTTTCGGGGCATCGTGCGCGAGGAGGCCGTGCTGTTCCTGCTGGAGATCCCTAAGGGAGACAACGTGACCATCCTGGCGCAGAACAAATCTGACGGTGAGACCAAGCAAGAGGAAGACAGGGAGGAGGAGGAGGAAGAGGAGGAGGAGGAAGAGCAGAAGCTGCCTCTCCAGGAGATTTATCTCTAGACACTTCCTCCTCTATAACCTTACCTGCTTCCTGATCATTTAGCTCTTTTGTTGGTTGTTGTTGCCAGCAGTTTTGCTGTCTGTGTTGCTGCTCAGAGGAGCTTGCAGAGGGTTATTTTGGTGAAGGGTGTTGTGTCCCGTCAGTGTAGGATGCGTTAGGGGGCTGTGAATCATTCCTCAATTGAACAGCATGTCGAAGGCTGAGGGCGGCCACAGAGGTGAGTGTACGAGTGTTTGTGGTCTGCGTGCGAGTGTTTGGAATCTCTACATGGACACGTTGGATCTGAGGATTGAGTCATATAACACACAAGTATAAGCACAAATCATGTGCAGTACTTAAATACAGACTCACACATAAACACATACACATACGTATGAGTATGTGTTTATGTGAGTCTATATTTAAGTACTGCACATGTTCTCTCTCTCTTTCTTTCTCTCTCTGTCCCTCTCTCTTTCACATACAGGCACAGCCCACCACCACCACCTCTGTCTGTCATACACACACACACTCATTTCCATAGACACACATGCATACATCTATTAGTGCATTATACTGTGTTGTTTGTATGTGTGTGTGTGTGTGTGTGTGTGTGTGTGTGTGTGTGTGTGTGTGTGTGTGTGTGTGTGTCGTGGCTGTGGGGCAGTCTGTCTGGTCTGTCTGTTTGTGTGCGTGAGTGAGTGCTCATCTGTGCTGGTGAACAGTGTTTGACAGTGTTAGCAGGCTCATCTGCATCTGTTGGTGAGGGGTGTGTGTGTGTGTGTGTGTGTGTGTGTATGTGTTGGGTGGGTGGAGCAATCCATTAGCAAGTCAGATAGTGTGAAGTAAGCATCTGGGTCGTGGAGGGTGAGCTGGTATTGAATTTGGAAACCCACCAAATCCCTTGGCCTCCACTCTCCTCTCTCTCCTTCCTGCCCTCTCTCTCTCCCTCTCTCCTCTCTTTCTCTCCCTCTTTCCCTCTCTCTCCCTCTTTCCCTCTCTCCTCCCTCTCTCCCTCTCTCCTCCCTCTCTCTCGTCAGGAATGAGCCAGACTGGGACAGGGGGACAAGCTGGCCTGACCTCTGCTGTCACACACTCTCTCTTTCTCTCTTCCTTTTTCCATGCCTCTCTCCCTGCTCTGTCTCTCTCTTCCCATCTCTCTATCTCTGCTCTCTCTTGCCCTCCCTCTCTTTTTCTTTTCATTCTCTCTCTGTTTCTTACTTCTCCCTCTCTTTCTCTCTCTTTCTCACTCTCCCCCCTCATCTTCAGCCAACTCATCTTGCTCACATATACACAAACACATACTTAATCTTCACCTCTCCTCTTCTCTCCGCTTACCCACCCTGCGTTCTTCCCACTCTCCCTCCATCCTTCTCTATCCCTCTATCTCTCTGTGTGAACTAAATCAGTGTCCTGGTAGCCAGAGGCTCTGCTGGGGTCTTACCATGACACTGGGGGGGGGGGTGGTTGGCAGTTGCATATGAGTGACGAGTGATTAGTGAAGTGGGTCTGCGTACGAACAGTCTGACCCACATAAAGGGCCTCCGTTGGACACTTCGGTCGCCGCGGCAGCACGTGCTAACCGTATCGCCAAGGCCCAGCTTTGACGCACTCCCAGCGTTGAGACGGTGACAAGCTAAATCCATCTCCGTCAGCCCTCCAGTCAGTTTAATTGTCGTCACCCCAGTTAAGGTCTGATTGTTCCCTGTCACAATGAGTTCATTTGCTGGCTTGCTTACTTGGTGCTTCCATTCTTCTGCTGTCTTTAAAGTCTTTTAGAGCCATGCAGAGTCAGACAAGACTGCAGTGCTTCGTGATGAGAGAGCACATCTGGGGATAATTTGCCACTTACGCTTCTGATGGGAGCACAATTCAGGCTGCTTTTACTCTTTAAACATGCCCACAACATGAGGGAACCATTTCCAATCACTGTTGAATGACAACCACTAATTTACGCTCTGCCCTCATAAAACATTAAATAGAGAAATTTCAAATGCAGTAAACATTATTCTTTTTGTTATTATTCTATAATTTAGCCCAAATTGACCTGGAGTTGTCTCCATAGATACATGGTGATAAACATCTCTCTCCACTCCATATATTTGAAGTCATGGGTGTAAAATAGGATGATAAACTAGGGGTGGCTGAACTCAGTGTGTGTGTGTGTGTGTCTCTCTCTCTCCCTTTATCTCCTCTCTATCTCTCCATCTTTGTGCGTCATGCCCCAGTTTACGACGACATCCTGGTGTCTGGCCGCGGGGACTCATTCTTCATCCGGACCCACTTTGAGTACGAGAAGGAAGTGCCCCAGAGTCTGGCCTTCCGCCGCGGCCAGATCTTCAAGGTGGTGGACACACTGTACGATGGCAAGCTGGGCAACTGGCTGGCCGTCCGCATGGGCAAGGACCACCAGCTGCTGGAGAAGGGCATCATCCCCAATAAGAGCAGGTGACCTGGGGTTACACTCAAACCTCTCAGAACTACTCTAAAAATGAGATTACTAGCAGATGCTTTAGCACACTTTATATTAGTTGTACTCAAGGACTTAACTTGACAATATGCTTGTTCTTTTGGGTTGGATTAGTACAGAGCCCAGGAGGTGTCATTGCAAGATATTTTTTGGTATATATCCAGAAAATGTGCACTTATTTTACTAAATTGTGTGCACATTTTACTAAATTGATAGCACAATTTACTAAATTGAGAGCACAATTTAGTAAAATGAGTGCACAATTTAGTAAAACGTGTGCACATTCTCTCGATACACAAAAATATCTTGCAATGACACCTCCTGGGCTCCGTAGATGAGATCCACAGTATGGTGTAGGTTTAAAATGTATTAAAATGTATAAGTAAGGGATAACGGCCGCCGAGGTGTCCTGTTATACGGAATTAATGGACGAGGCCGAGGGGCAAAGAACTCCCCGACGCGCAGCGCGCCACCTGAGTCCATTAATTCCGTATAACTGGACACACCTCAAAGGCCGTTATCCGGCTTATCACCCGGTTGCCACTGTAAAGTCATGCCTTTATAGCACGCAAAGGAAACACACGGTTCCATTTAAAAAGAAGCCCAGTAGTTCAGCTTGTTGTACAATTTTCGTTGGCCTTATAACAGCAATACCATGGACAGTTAGCTTGTTTACAGTTGATTCCATTGTTGCGAAGCCTGCCTCCAGGCTCAACCGTTGTCCTACTATGGTTGTTATAGTTACCATTCATAAGCATTGATATGGAACGGTGATTAAACTTTTTTTACCAGATTTACTTCATAGGTGTCCTATACAGCCAATCAGAAAAGAGTATTTCTTCTCTCCGGGTGATAACAACATATTAAAGTGCATGGATTTATTCAGTGCTTATGTGAGTACACAGTACACATAATATAAACTGGCACTGATGCTTCACAGTGCACCCACACATCCATCAAGGCTGATCCCTGCTGGACATGTTGTGTTCCCTCCTGTGTATATTGTGGTGTTTGTGGCACAGGATTGAATCTTAGGGCCAAATTAGTAGGAAGAATGTAGATGAGTGTCCAAAGGGAGTGAGAAGTACCAGGCTTGGATAAAGCCCACATTAATCCCTGACATATTAAATCAACAGGGAGGGAGCAGAGTGTTTGAGAGCGGCCGCCATTACATTTCATTAGCGCTGCTGAGGGGAGACTGAACTCTCTCCCCTGAGCCACTCTGGGTCTTTCTGTGGTTTACTCCTTCTGCCCGTGTCTTGTTTTCTGTTCTTTGTTATTTGTTCCGTTTAGTTTAATTCGGAGTCACTGTTTTGCATGACACATGCATACAGTGTTGTCAAAGTAGAGGAGAATAATATAACGGCAGTAATAACAACACCTTACATTTATATAGCGCTTTTCTCGATACTCAAAGCGCGTCACATGGATGGGGGACCTCACTAGTAACCACCACCAATGTGTAGCACCCACCTGGGTGATGCACAGCAGCCATTATGCGCCAGAACGCTCACCACACACCAGCTTGAGGGAGTGAATGAGCCAATTACAGTGGGGGATGATTAGGGGGCCAGATTGAATGAGCCAAGTTGGGAATTTAGCCAGGACACCAGGGAACCCCCTACTCTTTGCGATAAGTGCCATGGGATCTTTAATGACCACAGTGAGTCAGGACCTCGGTTTAACGTCTAATCCAAAGGATGGCATCTCCTACAGTGCAGTGTCCCTGTCACGGCACTGGGGCATTGGGATCGATCTTTTTTGGCCGGAGGGAAGAGTGCCACCTACTGGCCACCCACCAACACCACTTCCAGCAGCAACCTAGTTTTCCAAGGAGGTCTCCCATCCAAGTACTAACCAGGCCCACACCTGCTTAGCTTCAGTAATTCAGCTAAGACAAGGTATCCATTGGTCTGGCTGCTGGTAATTAAAGTTAAAGTCAAGACTGGTGTTTAGCAGACATTTTTATCCAAAGTGACTTGGAGTCGTAACAGCGAGTTCTGGAATGGAACCCGGACCGGCTAATTATCATTTGGTTATCAGGTGGCTACTGCTGCTCCACCACACCTGCATTCAAGTGAAATAGTGATGAACCAGAGAGGAGTGGGGCAGTTAGTGTTCCAGAGTCTTTTAATGAGCTACTTGTCTCTCTCCCTCTCATTCCTCCCCCCTCTCTCTCTTTCATACCCCCTCCACAGAGCTGATCAGATGGCCAGCGTGCAGAACTCGTGCCGGGCGACAGGCAGTGATCGGGCAGACTTCTGGCGTCTGCGTGGCCAGCGGGCGGCCAAGAAGAAGGACCTGCGCAAGAGCCGCGAGGACCTGACCTCCACCCCCGTCAGCACGCGCTTCCCCGCCTATGAGAGGGTGGTGCTGAGAGAGGGTAAGGGGCAGAGACAGAGGGCAATACACAATACAAAAATACATCCAAAATGAATATTCATTATATATGTAATAATACATATAATACTTATAATAATATGTATACAGAAATGTCCTGTGTATTAGCCACATTGTAAATAAGCCGCAGGACAGTGTTTTATGCAAGTTAAAAAAACTAAAACATATTAATACCATATTAACTGCCCCCGTGTAGTAACCTCATAGCTGAAGAAATTTTGCAAAATCAATGTATAAACCGCGGCTAATAGTTGTGAAATTACGGTATACCAAGGCACACAATTCATTTTGAATATTAGATGCTTTTAAAATGAGATTTTATTTGATGCTATTTTGTTATGCTTATAAAGTAAAACTGAGAAAGAGTGGGCAGTAAAAGTCAGCCAGAGGAAGACAGTGCTTCACTTCACTCCTCCACAGCAGGCCGTAGTGCTAAGTGGAGATGTTTGGAGACGGGGACGCCCTCTGCTCACACAAGCACATTCAGAGAGAGGAGATGGAGCTTAACGTTAACAGACAGATAGTACAGACATTGACAGACAGATGCAGAGAGCAAAGCCGGGACAAAGAGTTGTAAAGAGTCAGGACCGTGAAGGCAGCAAACATTTCTGAAAAGGAGACTGAGAGAGGGGAGGAAGGAGTGAAGGAGGAAGGAAAGAGAGAGATGGAGAGAGAAAGAAATACAGAAGAAGAGAAGGACAGAGAGAGAGAAAGAGAGAGAGAAAGAGAGAGAGAAAGAGAGAGAGAGAGAGAGAGAGGCCACAGAGTCTGAGAGAGTCAGAGAGCTGTGAAGAGCAATGAGGCAGCAAGTGTACAGGGCAGCACTTTGCTATCGTAAAAGATAGTTTCAGACAGCAAACACATCAGTATAACGTGCTCGCGGATGGCCCGTATTGATTAAAGAATTAACAGCCCTCCTCCACTGGGCTAACTGCTCACAGAGGGCTGCATCTGTCTCATAGCCATCTCTCTCGCTCTCTCTCTCTCTCTCTCTCTATGTGTAATGGTAAATAATCTATAAAGTACAAATCTGTGCTGTTCATTAATCAAGTAAACTGTGAAGCAAACTTTTATTTCCAGTCGCTCAGCATTTCATGGTTTCATGGTTTAAGCTGACCGTTTAAGTGACACGAATGGACAGTTTTTATTAGATGTTATACACTGGTTTTTATGTCTAGGGCAATTTAGAAGGTTTTTTCCCTTTATAGCTGACTGTACACCTATCACTTTTCATAAACCCTCCCTCCCTCTCTTTACCTCTCTCGCTCGCTCTCTATCATCTCTCAGCTGGTTTCAGGAGACCTGTGGTGCTGTTCGGGCCCATCGCTGATGCTGCCAGTGATAAACTGGCTTCTGAGCTCCCAGACCAGTTTGTTGTTGCCAGTAAGTAACATTTTTTATTTCTGTAGAACTCTCTATCATCAGCGACATGCCTTGATTACAGGTGCCCCTTAACATTCTGTCCACTCTCCTCATTTGTTTCTCCCATCAACAGTGTTAGTGTTTGTCCTTACTGAAGAACAATATTGGCTAGGGGCAATCATGTAAACAATGCCTTAGACAGAGGTTAGGAAATACAAATCATGTTTTGGGAGGGGATGAGGAAGTGGGAGTAGGAGCTTCCTCATTAATATCTGAATGGTGCTGTGGGATGAGTCCCACCTCTCTACAAGTCATTTCCTCACCACATCCCCTCTGAATCACATCTTTGTTCATTCACATGACCAAATATTTTTTCTGTCTGACTTGATGGATATGGGTGCATTCATCTGCCTGAGAGTATAGGATACAGATTTACAACCGTAATGTAGTTAGACACGGACCACAGATGGCTTTCTTGAATGAATAAATGTATTCCAGTAAATTTTGAGACCACAAGTTTTGTATCAAAGCTCCACTAGCAAAATTGGTTTCCTTCCTGTTTAAAAGCTAATAAGGTTTGCCTTATGTCTGCCTTTTAGAGACCAGAGAAATATTAAATGCCTCATGACATCCTTGGAAACCTACCTTTGCAATTAGAATGTAACAGTTTTCTGAACTTGCATGTATCCACACACATGTTATTGTTATTCTTCCAAAGGACATCTTCAACACGTTAAAACTGAGTTGCACTTAGCTCTTTTCAGTGTGACTGTAAAGCTATAGGTGCTTAAAGTACTAAAGCTAAAAGCAGATGATTAGAAATATCCTTGCCATATTCAGGTTACTGTCTTGCTTGCGACGTTGGCTCCATGAGTGATTTGGCTGGGTGACAGTGGGCGATTGTGTCTTGGGTTGCCTCTGCTGTGTTGAATTACTCATGAAGTGAGTGGGGCTGCATTTCTCTCTGCCTGCTCTGTGCTCCATCTCCTCTCATAGAAACCGAGCCCAAAGACGCCGGCTCAGAGAAGTCATCTGGGGTGGTACGCCTGAACACCATCAGGCAAATCATAGAGCAGGTAACACATACCATACGCACACACACACATACACGTGTACAAGCACTTGCACAGACACACACACACACACACACACACACACACACACACACACACACACACACACACACACACAAACACACACACATACACACACGGACATGCTCACAGACTTAAACACAAACATACATATGTATGCATACACATACATACTGTACATCCACTGACACACACAGCATTTACCACCTGCATGGACACATGGACATGCACAAGCTCACCTGGACGCAGGTCAACAGGGCCGTGCTTTAGCATACATGCAAACATGCTGCAATCAAAGGGCAGAGTTGTTAAACAGCTTCGTTTGTAGAACTGAGCGCAGTGCTTTCGGCATTACTACAGCAGAAAAAGGAAGACAAACGCAGAATGTCTGTTGACAGAACCTGAGAAGTCCCTGGATAATTGATATAATTGCAACATGAAGATGTAAAGACAGCCAGTTTTCCATTCACGGATTAGGCCTAGTTGTAGATTAAAAGCTTTTTTTCAGGGGAGATTTTAATTGAAATTTTCTTTTAGTGTAGTCTTTAGACTAGTCTTAATCCATGTTCAGGAAACCGACTGGTAATGTTTGTAATCTGCTTGCCTCTCTAATGCCCCCAACCAGGACAAGCACGCTCTGTTGGACGTGACGCCCAAGGCAGTGGACACGCTCAACTACACCCAGTGGTATCCCATCGTCATCTTCTTCAACCCCGACTCCAAGCAGGGCGTCAAGACCATGCGACAGAGGATCATTCCCAACTCCAACCGCAGTGCCCGCAAGCTGTTCGACCAGGCGGTCAAGCTCAGGAAAACCTGCTCGCACCTCTTCACCGGTCAGTCCTGGACAGGGATGAATAGAGTGGAGTGGTTCCCACTTCATTTGCAATGGGCTGCAACATTTTTCAAATTTCTACACTCCATAAGCTTCAGACTTTTTAAAACTATGGACTACAAAGAGTCTTTTATCATTTTAGGTTTTAAGAAACCTATAATGTTCTGTCATCTTGTTTTCATGATTCATGTTTTTGTCCAGGTGGAAAAATATTACACTAACATGAATTGCAAAGTAATTTTCTTTGTGAATGAACTTTGTGAACTGAATTTCACCAAAGACCATATGTTGAACTTCTTACACAGCGAGCTGTTGACTGTGGTACAACATTATTATGCAGTTGTTCTCTCTGTGATGGTGACCCATGATGATCTAAATGTTCCTCTGTGTTATCCTTCTCTCTATCCCTTCCTATCTCTGCCCTCCTCACATCTACCCTACAATCTTTCTTCGGGCTCTATGTGGCCTCGTTGCCTCCACAGCCACCATTGACTTAAACTCGGCGAACGACGCCTGGTACGGCAGCGTGAAAGACTCCATCAGGGAGCAGCAAACTCAGGCGGTCTGGGTCTCAGAGGGGAAGGTAAACACAGTGCTCAGACACAGCGCCTTCTCTTCTCAACCCCCACACACACACACACACACACACACAAACAAACACACACAAACAAACACACACACACACACACACAATATCATACTTGGTCACCAGATTCAATAAATGTTCTGATGTATGTCAATCATAGCAGTTCATAAATGATGGTAAGGGACTAATGGACACACATACAGTATACTATACATATAGAAAAACAGTATCATACACACACAGCACCACAACCTTTCGTCTTTGCATTTCTTGTCATTCAAGACTTCCTGTAACTTTTTCTTAACTTTCTCTGACATCCTATACTTTGGTAATCCTAGAGTACTCTTTAATGCCTGTCATTCAAAGAGAGTCATAGTAGTCATTCCTCCAGTTTCTTTTCCTAGTCCTGTTTTTTCTCTCCTACTCTTAGTGCAGTGACTTGTAGTAGCTGTCATTCTGGGCATGCTCTTATAGTGTTTCATCCTTTCTTTGGTGGCTCCACTCTACAGCTTGGTTCTTCCTTTTTCTTTTTGTTTTTCTTCTTCTTCTTCTTCTACTTCTTCTCTTTCTCCTTCTTTGTCCTCTTTTTCTACTACTACTTCTTCTACTTCTACTTCTTCTTTTTCTTCTACTTCTTCATCTTCTTCTTTCTCTTCTTCTTCTTCTTCTTCTTCTTCTTCTCTTTCTCCTACTCCTTTCTCCTTCTTTGTCCTCTTTTTCTACTACTGCTTCTTCTACTTCTTCTTTTTCTTCTACTTCTTCTTCTTCTTCTTCTTCTTCTTCTTCTTCTTCTTCGTTCACTCCTCTCTGTACAAAGATCCATCATGTGTCTCTTTTAGCTGGACGGGACGGAGGCGGACCTTGACCTCCATGACGACCGCATGTCGTACCTGTCGGCCATGAGTGCCGACTACCTGAGCGCAGACAGCCGGCTGGCCAGCGATTATGAGGACACGGCGGACGAGGGCGGCGTATACACGGACAACGAGCCCGAGGGCGAAACGCTGCTGCAGAGCAGCCTGCTGCATGGGTCGGCCATCAGCCGCTCCTCTGAGCCCGTCATGCCAGAGGAGGTTAGACACACACACACACACACACACACACACACACACACACACACACACACACACACACACACACACACACACAGACAGACCCTGGTTAGCATAGAGCTGACAGACACCAAATCCAAACCAATTTGCAAATGTATACACACATACACACATAACACACTTAAATGCAAGTACACACCACATACACACAGAAACAAACATTCCATATACATTTTATAACTTTGCATTTATGTTAATAATGAATGTACTCAACTGTTGCTAGCTCAATGGACAGTGACATGTTCATAGGAGAAATGAGGCTTGGATCATCTGCTGATGCTAAGAAGTAATGCTTCTGCCCTCTACAGTTCAATTTGATTATTGCAGTTACTGTAGGAGGTCTCATATTAAGTATGTCTTTTGGAGGGAGGGTTTACACAGGGATAGTACTATGCACAGTTGGATGTTCATAAATATATAATTTGATGCTGCCCCATACTGATCCATGAATTTAGTAGAAGAGTGACTTCATTCTATTTTGGATATTTAAACATTGACTTTTAAAAGCCAACAGACATACGGTACTTTGATACACACACACACACACACACACACACACACACACACACACACACACATACACTGACTCATACACACATACTCTCTGACTCACCCCTCTATCCACTGCCCAGTTTAAGCTATCCAGGAACTGTGTCTGACCTCTCTGTAGTCCTGTGGTAGCAGACCCCCCTCTCGGCAGTGTTGAGCGACTCCAAAAATAGTTCCCACCTGAGTTTATTACGCATTCACATCTATAGTGCACAACCTGGGATGGCCAACCTTAAAAGCCCACACAGGGGTGCAGATGGTGCTGTGACAGCTTGCTAAGTGTACTTTTAATTTTTAAGAGTGAGTTGCAGTCGAGCTCTACTCCTCTATGGGTGTTACCCTCCACTGTTGGATGTCCCTTTGTGTCATACAGTATCATCAAATCTGCAGCCAGCAGCATTGCTACACCATACTTATTTCATTAACTGCAGTGTTTGGAGTTTTAAAAGAACAAACATGCCCTGGCAAACACAGTCTCTGACTCTGACTCTCCACTACTGCCCAGTTGCAGCGACGGAACTGGAACTGTGTTTGACCCCCCGCGTCTTCCTGTGACCAAACCCTTCCTTCCCCTGCATCAACGGCAGAAATGGTTATGACATACTGCGTTCACGCCTAAGTGCATACCACATGGGAGACCTTAAAAGCCCCCTACAGAGGTGTGGGTCATGCTGGGACAGCTTTCTAACCGCGCTTTCATTTTTTAAGGGGTGAAAGGCAGTGGAGACTCATTTTCAGCACAAAAAAAATCAAATAAAATGAATGCTTGGCAAATTGCAAAGTCAGTCTAGCAAAGTTCTCATGCATGAACTAATGGTATCATGTGGCTTTTAGCTGACCCACAAATGTTTGTGCTAAGGATCTTTCTCATGGTATTACATTTGCAAATAGGTTTTGCATAGTAAATAAGCACGCTTTAGTTAGACTTTAGACTTAGCACTTTTCCCAGCATTTCAATTAGGGCCCTTTGAGTGTCATGCAATAAACTGTGCTTACTATTTCTCCATCTCTGGAAAGGGTTACAGAGTGAGGCCCTCCTGTGGTTCACTTGTTTTGGAGAGAAATGTACGGGAAGAGAGTCTGACAGTATTGATATTTTAGCTGAGACAGTGTTGACATCTCAATTTTTTAGCAGCGTTGACCTTAAAAAGGAAGACACAGCAGATGTGTCAAACCGAAAGCAAGTTGCCCTCTCCTGCCCTCTTCCTCTCCTTTGCTGCACATCTTCTCCTGTTCACCGTCTCCTCTCCTCTCCTCTCTCCATCCACCCCCTCTCCCTGTGCCTCTCAGATCCTGCGCCGGTGTAGCCCTGAGATCCGCAGCCGCGTCAGGAGGGTGGGGAGCAGGGAGGTACTCAACAGCGACCCCCCCCCCCCCATGTCCACTTTCCTACCCGAGCCCCCTAAGGTGAGCCCACGCAGAGCAATCCCTCCTCCCCCTTCTCCTCCCCCTCCTTCCACATCTGCCTTTGTCCCATGCGTGTCCTGGTTCCTCCCACCTGGACCCACAGCATCAGATGTTTCAGACCCATCCCAGCTCCCACTCAGGCACACTCCATTAGGCAATCACAGAGCCTGTGGTGGGCTTAATTAACTGTGTCCAACCTGTGGAGAGGGAGATAGGAGGAGTGGGAGTAGGGGGAACATTCGGCGCATCCACCCACGCACGCACACACCTGCACTCCTACACACTCAGAAGGTCCACAGCCTGGGCTGCTCCTGTGAAGTGACCTCCATGGGCCACCATCTGGTCCAGCAGATGTAGCTGCACAGAGCTGTGCGTGGTAGAGGAAGATGCGGAACTCTATCACGTCTCCATAAGGTTCATAGAACGGCTCATTGTGCTGTGTGTTTAAACACTAGTATCTCTTGAAAATGTTTGTTTTGTTTGTTTGTTTACTTCTTGTCATTGCTGCTGTTCTAAGAAGAAGAACAGGTTCCTCTGGAGGAAGCCGGTCCCTGCGGGGTCTGACTCATCTCACTGCAGCTCTGTGGAACACACCGGTACCTCTTTAGAACCCAAAGACTATGTTGCCATAGAGAACCTGTTCTAGAGTGGCACCTAGCCTTGTGCTGATCCGTGTGCTGCTGTTTTACCCATAGAGATGTATTTGTCTCCAATAAGTCACTCTAGATTATAATACAAGAACCTAGTGTAAGGTTTGGCATCAGGTAGATAAATACACAGTGGCAGTTCTTGGTGTAGGTAGCACAGATAATATCTTACAGTGCTAGTGGATTGGGGAACCAGTGCTTTACTCTCCACCCCAGGACTGCCACTGTGCTTATTCTAGACATCGCTACCACTTCCGGTTTGGGTCAACTCTCTGAAAACAAGGACAACTGAAAAACGAAAGGACACTTTTTTTTTTTAACTGTGAGTTAAAAAATGACACAGGCCAAATATTTGCCCATTTCGTTGGGTCATTTTTCTATGAGTCAGCTGGATGTATGTATGTATGTGAGACAGTTAATCCAGCTGTCAACTTCAGACTGTAACACTTTTGCCATTCTATCTACCTTATCAGAATAGTTCAATGAACAAATACAATCATGTGTTTTTTGTTTTCACCGAGTGTAGCCCAGAGACTGCACTTTACATCAAGAGGAAATTACATGGTTGCGATGTCGAGAATAGTGACAGGACACTATTCTGTCTAAATTCCTCCATCTTTAGCATCACTGACTACGTGTCATAGACTGAAAGGAAAATAAATGCCTGTTTTGGTTAAATGTGTTCTTGGTTTTAGAAAGAATCAGTAAGTTCATACAAGATTCCAATGGTAGCCTTTATTACTGTTGTCAGTTGTGTTTCTTGACATTTACATAACATTTACATTTATTGATTTAGCTGATGCTTGTATCCAAAGCGAATTACAAATGAAGAGTATCATTCAAGCCACAGTGTAACTATAAAGTATCTGTTGTATGATCTCTAATAGCTGGAGATGCTAGAGGAATAGTGAAACGTATATTCATTTAGCAGACACTTTTGTCTAAAGCGACACATAACAATACAAATAACAACAATACAATACTGTAGTTAAATTTAACAGTAAACAATTTAAAAAGTTGGTAAGACTACATTAAGGAGAATAGCAATAATGAACAACAATTTTAATTCAATCAACAGCTTAATGAAAATAAACAAATACTATAATATACAAATCATAAAGCATAAAAAATGCTTAATAAACTAAGTGCATGTTGAACAGATATGCCTTTAGACCCCTCTTGAAAGACCCAAAACTATCACAGTAAAGGAGAGCACTGGGCAACTCCACCAACATGGAACCACTGAGGAAAAGAGTCTTGAGTTTGGCCTAGTGTTTATTGCTGGTCCACACAACAGACGCTCATCAGAAGACCGCAGTGGGCGGTTGGGATCATTGGAATATTGAATTAAGATAGCAGGAAGCAGATCCAGTCAGTGTCCTATAGGCCAAAGTGAGAGATTTCAATTTAATTCTGGCCACTATAGGGAGCCAGTGGAGAGTAACTACAGTAGCAAGTGAATAACATTCAAGCTACAGTGCTGAGGAGACCTTATTGCTAGAGGATAAGAGTGCCAGCATTATAAGCACTAGTCAAAGTGTGATAAGAGGAGAAAGTGGTAGAAGAAGAAGGTAGAGGAGGGAAGAAATGGTACTGTATGGTAAATGACTCTCTGGTTTTACTCTCTGGCTGTTCCAGGTGAAGCTCCCTCCCCGGGACGAAGGGCCGGTCCGGGGCCCCTCCGACTCCAGCAGAGGCTACGACTCTCATTCCAGCAGCCCCACAAGCAGCGACCACCCGCGCAGTCAGGACTCGCCCGGCATGGGACGGCCCCCGCCGCACCCCACCGCCGCCCTCAGGCCTTCCTCTGCGTCCCGCGTCTCCCGGGGCCCGCCCGTCGTCGACATCCAGCCGCTGCCACCGCAGGGGCCGGCCCCGGCACTGGGCGGCCGTGAGCAGACCGAGGAGACCCCCGAGGACCCGGCGCTCACGTCCTTCCTGGGGAAGGTGCGCGCCTTCGAGAAGATGGACCACTTCGCCCGAGCGCAGAGGATGCTGGAGCTACAAGAAGCACAGAATGCCAGGGTGAGGGTTCTGTCCCAGATGTGTGTCTGTCTGTATCTAAGTATACAGTGTATACTGTCTATACTGTGTGTGTGTGTGTGTGTGTGTGTGTGTGTGTGCATATTTATTTGTTGGGTGGTTAGTAATTTGTCATCCTTTTTCAGATGGAGATAGCCCAGAAGCATCCAGACATCTATGCTGTCCCTATAAAGTCCCAGAAGTTGGACCACAGTCGGCCGCAGCCCATTGGGTAAGAAAGTGAGTGACAGAATAAAGTGAGTGAATGTGACTGAGTGAATGTGAATGAACAAGTGATTGTGTGAGAGGCAGCCCTCTCACAGTGAATCTGTTATAGTAGACCTAATTCTAAAGCGCTATACACTCCCTGGGCAGTCAATGTTGGCTCTACCAGAGGACGAGAGGTGGATATAATCCAGACATCCATCTGGCTATGTAACTAATCATGCCCTGCTGTGGTGTAATAATGTTACAGCACTTGTATTTAATACTGACATTAATTGAGTAACTGTGTGTAACTTCATGTGCAACATGTGGTAAGATACTTTCCACTGTCATATAACCAGCTAGAGTATAGTTACAGGAGTAGCCTACAGTACATGCACAGGCCCGTAGACTGTATGATCCATGGTCTCTTCAGGAGCACTGCAGCTGCTGCTAGCTAAGCAAAAATGTGGCCTATTGGCTAGTCTCAGTTTCAGATTCCTCCTTCTCTGTAGCATTTTGAGTCTCTGTGACTGCCAGTCATTAGCCTGGGTGAACCCAGACGAACCTGTTAGCAAATTTGAATTTGCTTTGCAGGTTGGTCTGGAAAGGAGCCCATTGACGTCTGTTTGCGAATCACCAAAAGCCCAGGAACGTGTATTGTCTCTGGAATTGGGTTAAGTGTAATTTCTCTACTGGTTACTCTGAACACACGCGTCAGTGGGCTCATTTCCAGATGGACCTGCACAGAAAATTCAATTTTTCTATCAGGTTTGCCTGGGTTCACCCAGGCTAGCCAGTCATCAGACTTGGAGGCAAACCTATGAGTGGCACTGGCATGTAATGGCAGACTTTGGCAAACATTATCACTACTTAGTCGGACCCCTGAGATAAATAGCGAGGACCATTGAAGTGTGTTTGATCAGATGAACGGTTCATTGATTGGTGGATCTCTTTTGTGTCGTTCAGGTCCAGCTCTCGGCCCGAGCCGCAGACACCACCCTCCAAGCTGCCCTACTCAGCAGACGGGCGACCGTACCAGCCCAGCGAGGAGGACGACGAGTACCGCCGGCAGCTTGCCGAGCAGACGCGGCGGGGCTACTATGCCCAGAACGCACAGAAGTATCAGGACACTGAGCTGTAGAAGGAAAGAATGAAAGGAAGAAGAGGGGGAGTGAAAGAGATAGAGATGAAGGAACATCCCCTGCTTGGCTCAGAACACGGCGACACCATTCCACTAGCCTGGCGCTGCCACCCAAATTTACACTGCACTTATTGTGGTCTGGAAACGCTCTATTGGATTGCGATTGGCCGAGGGGTGTCACAAATGAGCATCGATCGAAAATTATTCTGCCAATGTTTGGATCTTGTGTAGAAGTGTTGTAACAAAGACTGAGCTCTTAATAACCTGCAGGAGAACCATACCAGAGCCAGTTGGAAAATCAAACATGCTAAAGAGCCCTTACATGACACTGCAGTGTCCAACCTCTTTAACAGCAGCCATTTTGTGGTGGTTGGATTTCAAATTCCAACATTTTGTCTAGATGTCATCTCCTGCACCACACCCCTCAGATTGCTGATTGGTCCTATTGAAAATCTAATGAGCCAAGGTCTTTCTAATTGAGAGTTTCCACACTATAATCCCAGCAAAACTGATCTATCGGAGAGATAGTCTGGCAGCCCCAGGCTATACCATTCCACAGGGGCAATCCCCTAATCCCCCCACCTTCCTGTGCCCCGCAACAATCTGCTGCTGACTTGGAAGCCCTCCTGCTTTTAAGTTTCTTCTCACGCATTTTTATTTCCCTGATTTCTTTCTTGCTTCAAAGAAGTCAAACTTTCTGTCCTTGTGGATAGGATCAATTCTTTTTTTCATTTTTTTTCTATTGTATTTACTTCTTGACTTTTAAATTGTTTTTTTTTTTTCACCCTTTGTATTAAATAATCTAGGAACCACACATTTTCTTGCCTATGCAAAAAAAGTTCAGTTTGTGCAGAGCGACTGAAATATATTGCCACGAGTCCCTTTTCACCTCATTAACACCTTAAGCCTGTCGTGTGCTACTGTATAAACTAGCATTTTCTTCTGTTAGAATTATGTTTTGTATCTTTTACATTGAGACTCCACAACGAGTCTCCGGAATCTATTTGGAAAGGTCACAATACAATACAGCGTGTGTCCTTTGTATTCTTTTTACTTCTGTCAGCATTCCTTTCCTCATGGTTCTGAGTGTAGAATGGTTTAAATACAGTACACTGGATTTTGTTACAATTTTTTGAAGTGCCTTTTTACTTTATGAAATAATGTATAGAGGCTTGGGGACGTGACAATCCAGCCCTCTGGACTTATATACACTGCTGCTCACAAGCTCAAAACTAAGGGGAAAACAGGGAACTGACGACACCAAAACCTTAAATGCTGTATGCGCGTCACCCTCGTCCTCTGCAGAAATGAAACAAGTGATGACGAAGAAGTAATGTTTCCAAAAAAGAGGTATTCATGAGTGCTGAGAGGTTGTGGATGCTTGTTTGATGCTGTCGTCACAAGTCATAATATACTGTTGCTGTCTCAAGCGTACACTGTTTTTTCGGCTTGATTGTACGTTAGCCAGCTGTACCTCCACACATGGTTTTAAGTGCTTTCGACCTTCTGTTTTTTAGTGTTTCTTTATTGTCTTTATTTTTCTCTGATGGCTTCCACAGGTTGTGGAGAAACAATGTCGAGAGAGTGTTGATGACTGGACAAGTCTGTCTGGATCTGTTGTGGAATTTCACTTTACAAACACCAAATAAATCAAGTTAAATAATCTTATAATGACCTATGTTTTACATTATTAATGAAACTCTTGCTGTTACACTGGTGGCTGGTGGTCAGGGGTGTAGTGGTAAAAAAAAGAGGTGGGTATACTATAAATTCTGTGATCAGGCGGACCATGACCAGTCATCGGTAAGGTGGACCACAGTATACTGGTGTGTATCCTGACCACATCGCTATAGGCTACCATGTGATGGTACCAAGGATATCACTGGTGGGGTGTACTACGAATCTCGATTAGTGGGTTAGCGAGGTATGTTGCGCTCAAAGCCAGGCTATGCTGTGACACGAAAGTGGATCTGTTTTAGTGTCGCTATATCACCATGGTATCTTATGCTGTCAACCAAACCTGGTCGGGAGGAGGTTATGTACTAAGTTATTGCTCAAATCGTGTAATCTACCGCACACTGACCAATCAATTGTCTTAAAAACGAAGTTATCTCACGTGTAGGATTCTGTCATATATTTTACAGGTGGAGCTCCGCCTCTACTAACATTTTGGATCTCGAATGCGCTTTAGGGCGGTGCGTGCAAATATCCCACTATGGACGTGTATACCATACAACAACTGATGACAATTGATTTATTTGATGTTATTGGTTATTTATTTTCTTATTTCATCACACGTCAAAACACACACACACACACACACACACACACACACACACAAAAATCTGACTTTCTCCAACTTTTGCACATCTCCATAGAACTTTTTATTTATTATTTTTGATTTCTCCTCCATCTACCCATGTCCTTGATTGCCTAGCCTTTCTGCCCCCAGCAGCACACTGCCCACACACACACACTACACACACACACAGTCACTGCTCCACTCCCCTCCCGCCCACACACACATCTTCACTGTCATCACTCACATACATCATACATACAGTACTCTGCTTGCAATAGTGAGTTCCTGCCCCTACATACACACAGCACATTATTTCATCAGGAAGCTTCTCCAACACACATCCCCAACATACTTACAGCACACTGCCCACACACACACCTACACACACACACAGTCACTGCTCCACTCCTCCCCCACACACACACATCTTCACTGTCATCACTCACATACATCATACATACAGTACTCTGCTTGAAATAGTAAGTCCCTGCCCCAATACACAGCACATTGTCTCATGAGGAAGCTTCCCAACACACATATTGCACACTGCCCTCTCCCCCACATACACAGCACACTATCCCATCTCCCCTGTCATCCCCCAACACACACACCAAGACCCCTGGCAGTTGGGTTAGCCCCCTTGAGCCGTGGATCTGCCCAAGGTTTCTTCCTTGGTAAGGGAGTTTTCCTTGCCCCTGTTGCTCTTGGGTGCTCCTTTGTTGGTGCCCCCCACCTAATCCCAATCCTCCCCACCTTTTTATGCAGCCCTTGCCACTTAATCTACTAAACTCTTCTACTGCACTCTTTACCCCCATTAATGCACATATAGGCTGACACCAGACATAATTTCACTGCATTTCTTACTTCCAGTAACTATATGCATGTGACAATAAACTTCCTTGTATCCTTGTATCCTTGTATCCTTGTTAGACACAAAAATGAATCTCTCATGAATGCGAAAGTAATTGTTTTTGAATAGAGGCGGTCTTGTGCGTCTCCACGTTTCCACGATTATTAGCGTCATCCCAACACCGAGAACGCCAAGACAGATCTGAGCTGAAAGCCTAGTTTGACAAATATATCACATAACTGCAATCGTAGTATCACTTAACGTATACCCCTGAGTCAAGGCGTTGTCAAGCCTCGATATGTCTACATAGCCTAGATATGTCTAACGTGCTTCGTAGTATACCCCACGGGTGTTCCCTCATAGGCCACACTTGCACTTCACACTCCTCAACCACAAACACTTAGAAGCCTCCTTCGTTTCTTGGTAAGAATGACCTGTTTGTACCTGTTAGTTATAAAAAAATGCAACAAGCACACACACATATTTCACCTCAACCGAAGTGTGAGGGGATACAAAGAAATGGAAATAAAAAAAAACAAGCAAAACACAAACACTTGCTTATGGTGCAGCATGCATTAAGTGTGTAGGAGTGCAGTATGAATGCTATAGTAGCATCCACAATTAGTTTGTACTTTGTACCCAAGATTGTATTTTATTGTAATTATGATAAATTATTATAAAACTGTATGCTATTTAAAGGTGGATAAACGCAATAGAAGTGGATAGATGCAATTTGGAGGTGCGTAAACGCTATTTCCGCAATTCAGGAGATGCGTAAACTGTGTTTACATGCGTTTAGCCTCCACTACATCCCTGTGCAATGTTATAAGTCCAGTGTCTCCATCATAACCGCTGAAAAAGGTTGAAGGGTTCATCTATTTTGTTACTCTACAAACTGCATTTTGTATTCCAAACCATTCAGATGGTGTCTATAGAGCTTTTTTGTATAAAAAAAACAGATGATGAAATTTATAGCATAACATTGTGTCATCATGAATAAATTCTTTTATAATTTATAATAGGCTAACAGAATGGCAAATGAGGAGTAGGCTAAAGGTGGTAGGCCAAAGATCAAGTTTTTGTCTCATTTATTTGAAATGTAGGAACCCATCCCCAGCGGTGTCATTGCAAGATATTGATAATATGCACTATTTACTAAAATCACAATTTAGTAAAAGCACAATCTAAAATGAGAGCACAATGATTTAGTAAAACAAGCACATCTTATATGGACTACAAAAAATAACACTTCCCAGGATTCTCAGTGAAATCAAGAAATGATATGGTTACTTTCAAAACCACTGAAGCCTATTATTCAATGCAATATTATTCATTAGCCTAGGCCTACAGTTCAGGTTCTGGATAATTTCCATATGGACAATAAACTGGACTGGTCAGCCAATACTGAAGCACTACAAGAAAGGGCAGAGCAGGCTGTACTTCCTGAGGAGGCTACAGTCCTTCAATGTCTGCAGTAAGCTCCTCAGGATGTTTTACCAGTCTGTTGTTGCCAGCGTCCTCTTCTGTGGTATGCTGGGGAGGAAGCACAAAGAAGAAGGATGCTGGGCGACTAGATAGGCTGGTAAGGAAAGCTGGCTCTGTCGTGGGAGCCGAACTGGAGTGCATCACTTCAATATCAGACAGAAGGACCCTGAACAAACTGATCAGCAACTTGGACAATGAATGTCATCCACTCCATAGCACTAATGTAAAGCAGAAGAGCCTGATCAGCTGGAGACTTCGCTCACTGTCATGCACAACTGATAGACTGAGGAAGTCATTTGTCCCCAGGGCCATTGAACTGTTCAATGCTTCACTTCAGGGTAGAGGAGAGATAGACTTCTCTGCATAGTCTGTTTACATGCTATATTAGCACATTTGCACAACCCCCTCCCTCCCCCTGCATAGTCTGTTTAAATGCTATATTGGCACATTTGCACAACCCCCTCCCTCCCTCTTGGACTGTGGCCGTACTTGATGCTTAATACCTTACTCAATACTTGACCAATGGCTGTAACCCTTTTACCTCAACCTATTCTTGCACGGACATAGTTTTGTTTAACATTATACATTATTCTCTTATATGTCCATATTACTATCCCCACCCATTCAACTGTATATTGCATCTTGCTTGTGTCTGTTGAGGGGTCCACGACCATGGCACCCTTGACAGGGACAACAAGGAAGCGATCATCCTCAGCTTCACTCTGAATTACAGGCTCAGTCCCTGCCCTGTCATGCTTGATCATCCTTAAGCATCCTTAAGCACACTGTTGATTTTTGATATTTGATTGAGTTTTTATAGTACACTATATTTAGTAGCCTATTTTAGTATCATGTTTATCTTCTACTGTATCTATTGTACAGTGGAGTTTTCTTATTACTTTTTCCGCTGTAAGTGCATGTTGTGTGTGATGTCTCATGTCTGTATGATACTGAGACCTTGAATTTCCCTTGGGGATCAATAAAGTATCTATCTATCTATCTATCTATCTATCTATATGCTTGACATGGGCCTACGTATGGAGCCTCCGAAGGAACATGGTGGGAATTATCTTTTTGGAAGTGGGGATTTATTTTTTGAGCCCCTTTTGCGTTCCGTCGCAATACTTTTGCATTCCCTCCCAATATGTTTTGCATTCCCTCTGTAACGGAGGCGAACTGAGCTAGCATGCTAGTTGACCGTGTAAAAATCCTCACACCCCTAACCTTCGACTCCCATGCCGGTGTGTGTTGAGGTGCCGTGAGCGGCGGACGAATTACGACCTCTGTTACACCTCCATACCTTTGACTTGCAAGGGAACGCAAAACGGGCTCTAAACAGATAGGACAAAAGTTCTGCCATGTAGCCCAGGGGTGTCCAAACTTTTTGACTCAAGGGCCACATTGGGTTTTAAAAATTGGCCTGCGGGCCACACAACAAAAAAATAATGTATATAATGTTTTGTATCATTTAAATGACAAAGTAATTTTGTTGTAGAAAATTAATTTCTTAAGAAATACTGTTCATTTGATGTTGTTTAATTCATTTATAAATTGTGCACCTTTAAGACTCTTTTGCCAGCTCCACTAGCCTATGGCTAGTGCTGTGCCTATGGCTCACAGTTTACAAATGGTCAGTAGTGGGAACTACTTTTGCCATCGCGATTTCCTTTTAAAAGTTTGGTAACGCTTTCTATGAAGGTTGTATTTATAACGCCCTATGAATGCATTCATAATGTTTTATAAGGTGTCTATAAAGCATTGTAATGCTCATTATTACCATCTATATGTATTCACAAGTCGTCATAACCGACTTCATGATGCATTATGACAGCTAATTATGAATGATTATAATTTTAATCTGAATAATGCATTATAAATATGTCAAGATCTGCCTACTCACTTGTCAGTTTTATGATGCATCATCAGAGGCGGTCTAAGGCGGCTGCTTGGGGCCTCTTACCAGTAGTCTTAGTAGGGGGGCCCCCAATCAACCTAAAAATAAAAAAAAAAATCCTTATCATCATGAACGCTTCTAAAGTATGGTAAATTGTAATAATATTATTAAGAAATACTTAAAACATTGACGTAGTTGTTAAAATGTCCAGTTCGTGGTTATGTCCCTACACATACACCCCCTACTTCCACAATGAAATGGACTAGTCTGTAACGTGCGTTGCGCGAAAGATAAACACAAAGGACGACTGGGAAAGTGTTGACAATTTAGCGATTCTGTCGCTAGATTAAGTTTTGGCCATCCCTAGCGAGAGAAATGGCATTTAGCGACTAGCGACAAATTTGCTTATTTCTTGCAACGATGGCAAACTCTGTTTCGTTGTTGAAACGTCAGAAAATCTCCCCTCTCATGCCTGTTTCGTTTGTGAATTAGGCCTACATCGCGAATTCGCCCAAAGCGTTAGCCTACCCCACGATAATAAAAGTTACGACTGGTTTACTGTATGTGGTATCAGCCCATGTTATTACACGGAAGTAGATGTTCTATAAATCTAACAGCTCAGAAAACTTCACTGGAAGGTTCAGCAAAAACAAGACGAGAGCAATGACAGGGAAACAGGGACCTGCTTGCCAGCATCGTTCAACATGCACATTGAACAAAGGAAAGTAGGCTACAACTTCATTCACAAAGTAGATAGTTCAAAATCGAGCATACAAGTAAAAAAAAGTAGAAAAACCTAGGCCTATAACATTTGTTTAGGCTATGTAACATGTTGTCAATGCAGGACAGACTGTCGGCTGGAGTAGCCTAAAAAAAAACAATTCTGTCGGTCTGTCCACTGACATTTAAGCCGAGCCTAAATATATCCAAAATATAGCCATTGCCTAATTGTGTAGGCTACCCTATGGTGAAATTATAATCAGATGTCATGCAGTGCAAAGCAGATGCAGCAGTTGGGAATAGGTTGGAAATGACTGCATTTCAGCCACCTGATGCTCGTTCTGGTGTATAAGTAGAAGTATATATACTTTTTTGATCCCGTGAGGGAAATTTTGGTCTCTGCATTTAACCCAATCGGTGAATTAGTGAAACACAAACAGCACACAGTGAGGTGAAGCACACACTAATCCCGGCGCAGTGAGCTGCCTGCTACAACGGCGGCGCTCGGGGAGCAGTGAGGGGTTAGGTGCCTTGCTCAAGGGCATTTCAGGCACGGCCCACTGGTCGGGGCTCAGAACCGGCAACCCTCCGGTTACAAGTCCGGAGTGCTAACCAGTGGGTCACGGCTGCCCTCAATGTATATGACAAGATAGTACAGAAATTTAAAGTGTAGGCCTACCAATTAATATATAAGTATTAAAACAATTATTTCAAGAAGTTGCCTATAATATGAGTAGGGAGAAAAGCAAACAGGCGTAAAGGGGAATTAAAGGGCCATCACCAGGGTTTTTTAGGTGGTGGTGGTGGGGAGTCGAGTTCTCTGTTGGGCTGTTGTGACTATTAGTTTGTGTAGTGCTACACTTTGTGTGTTCTCTGCTTTCCATCTTCATTTTGGAGTAAAGAAGTGTATGCAGGGTTTAAAGGGGAAGGGCTTTTCTCCCTCTCCAACCTTTACTTTCCCCGTAGATTAGCTTTACCTGCCTATCCACCATTCAGTCGGTAGACTACATTTTTTCGTTCTCTTTTAAAGATCGGATGGGGCAATTTGCTAAATCCGCCACTGTGCATCATAATTACTTTGCTTTGCTAAATGCGTATAGTGATGCATAAAGAGTTTTGACTTCTACTGTAGTCCTATATATCTATAGCTATAAGTATATATAATAAAGTTATAATTATTTATACATCTCCGTATAGCACACAATTATAAACAGCTATGCAATATCATAAGTGTTATTTGTCAGCTCTAAGTAAAGTGACAAGAATATGACCTTATTATCTTACAATGAAATGAGAGCCTGGACAGTAAAGACAAAAGGAATGCATTTAGTTCACTTTATTTTCATTTAAACCAAAGGTCTATTTTGATTCGAACAATCTTTCAAAATGACCCAAGATAGATTTCAGTGGCATTGTGAGTTTTATTCCAATAATAACCACCACCACAAAATATAGGACCATGCCGTGCCACTTTTTTGGCCTGTCTCATTGTGTTTGTGTAATGTGCTCAGAGCATTGATAATCAGTCTGATTATGTGTGTTGGTTTTAATGAAAATAAAGTGAACTAAATGCATTCCTTTTGTCTTTACTGTCCAGGCTCTCATTTCATTGTGCCTCATATTTGTTTATAATAACCTGATATCTATTTATAACAACACCTCATTTGCTCTACTTTACCTAAAGCTGACAAATAACACCTATGACATTAACAAAGTAATTTATAATATTGTGCATATGGGGTAAAGATGCTAGACTCTGTACGTAGTTCATTGCACCCTTTAATTATATTTGTTAATAATAGGGTCATATTCTTGTCACTTTACTTAGAGCTGACAAATAACACTTATGATATTGCATAGCTGTTTATAATTGTGTGCTGTACGGAGATGTATAAATTATTATAACTTTATTACATATACTTAAAGCTATAGATATAGGACTACAGTAGTAGTCAAAACTCTTTATGCATCACTATACGCATTTAGCAAAGCAAAGTAGTTATGATGCATCATAAAACTGACAAGTGAGTAGGCAGATCTTGACATATTTATAATGCATTATTCAGATTAAAATTATAATCATTCATAATTAGCTGTCATAATGCATCATGAAGTTGGTTATGACGACTTGTGAATAGATATTGATGGTAATAATGAGCAGACACCTTATAGACACCTTATAAAACATTATGAATGCTTAGGGCTTATAAATACAACCTTCATAGAAAGTGTAACCAAAAGGTTCTTATAAAAAGGAGATATCAATTATCAACAATAACAAGCCAGCTGGAACCTGTTGCACTCTCTCCCTCTTGTACACGCTCAAATGCGTTCCCAATTAAACGAGTAGTGTAGTTAGATCTGCTGCAATGGAGATACTACAGTATATATCTCGATGTAACAAGCTGTTTTGACATTGATATGGTAAACGCTCTCTAACAAGAGTATTAAGCAGTTTGCAGTGGCCTAAAGTTAATCACAACGTCATCTATGCTGGAAAAAAATAGCGAGTGGCATATGATAACCTATAATTAATTAAATGCACGGCAGGCCGAATTAAAGTGTGTGGCGGGCGGATCTAAATAATTGCTTGGCGGGCCGGATTAAAGTGCGTGGCGGGACGCAGTTGGCCCGCAGGCTGTAGTTTGGACACCCCTGATGTCGCCTATTGGTTCTACCTGTGCGCACATCTACCTGGCTTAAGAACTGTGTTAATAATAATTAATAATTAGAATGATCTGATTTATGTCATATTTATTTAAGTGAATGGTTGGAACCAAAATATTGCAGGATTTAGGCTTGAAGCCGGACTTGTAGGCCTACTGTACACTCTACCACCTCTAGAAAGATAATTCCCGCCATGGTCCTTCGGGGGCTGGTTCATGTCCTTTAATTTGTAGGCCTAGCCTTCTTTTTTACCCTTGAGCCCTTTAAAAGGAACAGGAAATAGTGACGGTTTTCATTAAATATGTAGAACGTTTGCGTTCAGTAAACAGCTGAGTGAAACAACCCCACAGAAAATTATGTTTATCCAATTTTATTTTTTTACCAAACTCCAGAGACCCTTTGGGTTAGCCAGCAAGTAATCGTTGAGATAAATTTAAGATAAGATTAAAATTTCACACCCATTATTTGTCTTCCTTTTCGAAAACAAACGGGTTGTGTGGCCTATTCCCACGCGACCCCCACCCTCCGCCTTCTCTGTCCCTCTGCCAAACAATTTGAAACGCAATCCGATCACCCGGTCACAGAGAGGAGTTATTTTAAAACTTAAAACTCAGCTACCTCCGAAGGAAGGATCATGTAGAAACAGCGCACGGACTGACAAGAGGGAGGAAGTAAGCCTTGTTCAGCTAAACACAGCTACAGATAGTAAAATGAGCGAACGATTTCTATTGGTGATCCTCCCTTGTTTAAGGTCTATTGTTCTGTTGCCAGTCGCGCGTCTCCAATGTCGTTGCCAGTAGTCCTGCCAGGATCGTGTTGTCGTGTTAGCAGGGTCTCGCTTGCCCCTCCGCTGGGGGATCCATCGTACAGAAGTCGCAGCCGCTGCATTCCCACCCCTGGATCTCGTATGCCTGGATCTCAGTCGCGGCTCATTCCGGCGCTGCTACCCGGCCGCCCGTTGCTTTCACTGGGATTGCTGCAGTTGGCTCTCGGCTGCTCCATGGTGGCGCTCTCCTTTGGGGCTCTTTCCCTCAGCAACTCGCCTCCTGTTCGGAATTCCTGCCCGTTCTGGGCAGGCTCATCAGTGCGTAAGATTTTAATAAGTGAACAGCACAAGTTACTGTTTGGACGCATGGAGAACTCATAGGCTATTGTATAATTACTAGAGTTGTAGCCTACAATCATCGATTTTTAAATGTAAACATTAGAGTAGGCCTACATTGTAGGCTAGCCCACATTTATGAAATCATAACTAATTTGTGGTGTTCTGGCAAAGATGACGACCTCCAATGAGAGTCCTCCAATTTCAGTAGTCTGTGTAAATTAAACTGTAGCCTAACTATATGAGGTTACAGTCACTTGGCAACCCAACTTTTCGCGACATATCAACAGGTAGGGTACAGTTACATTTACAGAGCTGAGCGCCGAGGAGCAGAAGGGTTGTAAAGCTAGTTTGCTCAGGTCCAGTCAATGGCATTGCAGCTGCTGCTACTCAGCAACGATACGAGGAATTGGAACGTATCAATTTCTCAATTGCTTACATCAGGTGAAAAATATCAGCTTAGCCCTGTTCCGTGTCTTACACTTTTTCCACATGCAGGTTTTAGCTGGAGACAACTGTTAACATTAACTTTGTGTTGACAGTTCAGCATGCATCAGACAGAAGCTGGTTAATATAAGAATTTATTTTACTTTAGGAGAGCTAAAAGCTTAGATTGTTGGTAGGGATATTCTTTAGCCTGATCCTCTATTATTTAAAGTGAAAAGATTACAAGAACAGGTTGCAATATTGGCACTACTAAATTGCAGTTACTGCTACCTGAAAGTATGGATTAAATTGTGAAAATTAAAGTGGTTCTTAACCTGGCTCTGCTCCCCACCCCATCTTCCATCTGTAACTGTTCTATCCTCACCAGTGACTAGAATAGCTGACAGCATCTGATGCTAATCAAGGGCATTCATTACACTGACTGCAATTAGTTCCTGGATAAATGGATAGATATAGATGATGGGTGGAGCAGCTCAGTCGTATGGTCGATTGGAAAGTAGAAACTACTGAGTAGGCTTTTTGGCTTTAATTTAAAATAATAAGTCCCAAACCAGTCAAACTAAATTCCAACAGTTGGAACACATTTGACATTGCATGGACAAGAAAGAAAGAAATACTCAAGCAGGAAATACAATCATTAAACATAGATCAGAATCACATAGATCAGAATCAGCTCTGGATGGACCTTGTTAGAATTTAGACAAAATCTCTTTGATGACTAGCCAACATAGTAGTAAAACACAGTAAGACATAGTTTGGGTATTCTGAATTATTGTCTGTGTGTGTGTAAAACGTACTATACTTGTTTTAGTCTAAATTACTGACAAATGTCAGGCATTACAGTGTAATTTAGTTATATCTATCTTTAATTATATATTAACAATTAGCACCAAGTACATAGGCCACCCAAGGAGATATATGAACCTGATCTAAAATCTTACTGGTAGCCTGCTATAAATTGTTTCCCCAAATTACAGTTTTTTGCCAATGGCTTACACACTTTTTGTATAATAAGCCTCATTGTGTCAAAACTCACAAGCCACATAAGAGAGCACTTGGAGATAAACAACTCACATCTGTGTCAAAATGAAACTCTGCAATCGACACCTAACAATTCTTTTTCAAAATGTCATTCTTGCAACAAAATGATACACACATTCACCATTTGAATTACTCTTTCAAGTCAACTACAACACACTGATGTGCTTTATGTAAAACATTGCAATCTTTACTATCTGTATTGGAATTTTCTCAGAGAGTCTTATGTGAAACTCCAAAATAGAAATGCTCCAATAATCATTTTACAGTTGTTCTTCTAACAATTTATTTATTCATCCTTTATTTTAGCAGGTGAGTCCCATTGAGATCTTACATCTCCTTTTCAAGGGAAACCTGGGCCTGCAAAATCAAAAATACACTATTGCAAGTTTTACTAGACTATTTTTGAACAATGTGTCTAATGTAAGGGACAGGAACAGTGTGTGCTTTGCCGTAAGCATGTTACAGAATCGCAAAAAAAGTGCAAAGCAGAATATGGTATGGTTACACTGTGTTTAAGATATGGTTACACTGTGTTTAAGGTATGGTTACACTGTGTTTAAGATATGGTTACACTGTGTTTAAGGTATGGTTACAAGAAGTTTAGGTTTTGAGCCTTTGGTCTAAGCATTCATTTTTAGTGTGTAAGCAATTGGCAAATATTGTAAAACTTCTATGAAATTAGGCCTGGAATTTGTCTTTAAACTAGATGCTAAGAATGTGTAAGGTATTTCATAGTAGTTATAATCTTCGAGAACACACCATATCAACTTTGCATAGGCTGAATATTTGATTTACCAGCAACAGCAGCCTGCAAAGTAAAGGGTTACCAAACTACCCCCTGCCCAGTATAATAAAAACAATAGACAACAATGCTATTATTATTATTAAGAATGGATGCATTATACAGCATTCTGAAAAATGCCAGCTATGGCTCCTATGTAGACATAGCCTGTCTGTATGCAATATAAAATATACAGTACACAATGTTCTCACTATGTCTATTGAACAAGTAGTGTGAATGCTGTCTGTGCAGCTAAATCCATGCTCATAAACACAATGAATTTTAGTCTGCACCAGGGCACTGTGAAGACAGCAGAAACCAAATGGTGACAATTTAATGGTGCGTAAAAGGTGATTAAGGCCGGTTAGCCACAACACATGGAGAACTCACTGACCTCTGCACAGACACGCACACACACACACACACACTACTGTCATACACATTACTCTTATACACACACACACACACACACACACACACACACACACACACACACACAAACACATTCACATTATGCGCACACATATTTACATTACACACACACACACACACGTCCGCCCACTGCCCTCTCCTACTGTCGACACACTTGTCTGCATCCCTTCCCCTCCAGTGACCTCAGGATGTCAGGGCTGAAAGCCTGTCCACAATCGGCTGTGCCTGCAGCAATATGTGGTGTCCTTAGGGCACTGCTTCCATAGGCCTCTAGTGGGGACTCTGTTATTAGATGAGACCAGCCGTGGTGTTTGGACCATAAACAAAGTTACTCTCAGATTAGGGGAAGGCATGTTACACTCGGGGTCTCCTGAACTGACAGTACAAACACACGCTGAAATGTGTGAATAGGTTGGAGAGTGGCATGTGTGTATGTTTTGTTTTCATTGTTCGAAGTCTCAATGAAGGGAAGGAGAGGTGTGGAGAATGGAGGAGGACTGGGGCAGGAAGCAGTGTGATTCAGAGAAAGGAAAATAGATTTTTTCCAAGAGGAAATGCTGGGCTTCCAGCCACACAGAAAGTTCACCCAGAAAGTAAACATGGTTTGTTTTTATTGAACAGTGAGTGAATGTGTTTTTCTGTGTGTGAGCACATTTTGATGTGTGTGTGTGTGTGTGAGAGAGAGAGAGAGAGAGAAATGATGGTGTGTGTGTGAAAGAGAACATTTTGGTATGTGTGTGTGTGTGAGAGAGAGAAAGAGAGACAAATTATGGTGTGTGTGAGAGAGAGAGAACATTTTGGTATGTGTGTGTGTGTGTGTGTGTGAGAGAGAGAGAGAGAGAGAAATGATGGTGTGTGTGTGAGAGAACATTTTGGTATGTGTGTGTGTGAGAGAGAACAAAATAATGTGTGTGTGTGTGTGTGTTTATCTCACTGAGCTATTTCTGTTGTGTGCAGGTCATCCTCTCAGGGATCATAGGCCTCACAACATGGAGACGACCGATGCTCCTATTGGTAAGCGGCTCTTGCAAACCTGACTGTTGACGGCGTGAGAGGCTCAGATGAATTATTTCTTACACATCTAAATGCGTTGAGTTTTGAGCTCCACCCTTAAATGGAGGGGTGGTGAAAAAAATGGACTCACTTACCTATCTACAAAAGAAAAAAAAAATCCACATTTGTTTGCTATCACTTTTTTTGTAGCCAGCCAAAAGCTGGAGTTCAGCATGAAGTTAGAATCTATTGAAGTGTTGCCAACAGTACATGCAGTAAATCTGGAGTCAGTACTATCTAAATGTTTAAATAGTACTGACTGAATGCCTGAAGTACTATCTAAAATCAGCCACTGTAGCATTTTATAAAGCACACAGAGGCTTTGAATCAAACTTACTTATTGGGTAACATCAAACATGTGTCCATGATTTATACTAAATAATATGATTTATAAAACAGATGACCATAAATTGACTCTCAGTGTATGTGTGTGTAATGAAATCAATTCAATCTATGGATTTAATGGAAGTGAGATATGGACCCTAAGTGCAGCATATGGCATCCCCTGCCAGTTGATAGGCAGAAGAGGACAGAATCAATGTGTGGTGTAATATGTGCCTCGAAGGGCCATGGAGCCAAAGTGATTCAGATCTCCCACCCCCTTCCCTTCTAAATTGTCACCAACAGAGAGATAGAGAGGGGGAGGGTGGAGTGTCAGCCTTCCTAGGAGTAAGGTGCCAGAAATGTCAGGGACCCTGATACTGCAGTAACATTGCCTTTGGCCTTGACTGCAGTGGCATTTCTGGGCTTGCCCGAAAACAATATCTGCTGGGGCTCATATGATAACGGTCACATGACTATAGTCCTGGTGGAAAGTGGAATAGATTGTTAGCAGAATTTGCAGCTGCAAAAGAAAATCAGAATCAGAGATTCACAGACATTTATTTGTCACATACACGGTTATAACAGTATACAATTAGTAGTGAAATGTAAACCTAATTAACTCCATGAATGTGCAAAGATGAAGATGGTAGATGAAAGCATAACAATAGTAGTTAATGATGAGTAAGATAATTAGATAGATTATAAAAATATATATATATTTGAGGGTTAAAGGAACCGTATGTAAGAAATGTATTTCAATTAATCATAAAATGGCCCTGATATGTCACTAGACATTAAGAAATCATGTTCACTTCAAATACAAGTCACTGACAACAGTAGTCCGGCCAGGATATTGTCTTTTAAAAAGTGAAGTTGCAGCCCTCAACTGATGTTGATGTTGTGTTTTGTCATGTCATGTTGTGTTTTGGCCTGATGCGCCACCCTCCACCTATCTACTAATCACAAAGTCAGTCGTGTTTCGGCATCCGGGTTGGCAACCTCGAGTCAGGGGGGATGGGGGAGGGGATACACCGCTCTACAGTATTTTGAAAGTGATTGCAGTACCAGTTTTGGCCACAATCTTACATATGGTTCCTTTAATGTCGGTGTCAACAAAACTTTGTTGAACTACATACAAAAATGGAAATATAGAAAGAACATAAGAGGAACTTACAGATAGGCCAAACCGTATCATTGGAAAAGTGGCATGCCTGACTTCTGGCCTATGACATTCTCAGAGTAGACAGAAGTCACCATTGTTTTTATGGGTAGTCTATACAAGACAGTCCTGAACTAACACCGTGTTCATTAATAAATTAATTCATTATGGTTTGTATATTATAGTATTTGTTTATTTTCATTAAGCTATTGATCATTGATATTGCATGGACATTATTGCTTATTTGAATATATGAAAGTAAGTTTTCTGTAAAATTACACAATATTCTAATGTTTTGAGATGAACCTGTACTGTATGTATATGGGCACACCCAACAACAGCAACCTCACATTTCTTCTATACATTTCTGTTCTCTCGTCTCCCTCTGTGTCCTTCAGATGAACCTGTTTGTCCTACTGTCGGTGGTCTGTGTCCTACTCAACCTGGCCGGCTTCATCCTATGCTGTCAGGGAGCACAGCTGGTTTCCACCATGACAAACTGCCAGCTGGTAAGAGAGACAGACACACACACACACACCCACACAGAATGGCCTCTGCTCACCATATGAAACCACCGCTGTTGCCATCATGCACACTGCCACATCAGACACAGTCAGTAGATGTTGGTGTGGGTAGCAGCCCATTCACTCTTAAGGGGGGGTTGTCTATAAATGTCCGCGAGTGATGTTTATAACGTTGGCCTTGGCTGTGAAGTCACACATTGAAATGGGGATGGCTTTCTAGTTTGATTGTACCACTAGAAAGGCAGTGGTGTGTATGCAAGTGTGTGTGAGTTGGGTGTTTTTCACTTCCCTTCCAGTGTATTTCAAGACCATCTCAAACTCTCATACGAATCAATAGGTCTGGTCTCCATGAGTCCAGTCTCAAGAGTAGCGAAAGGACAGCAACAACAACAAAAACAGCAACAACAACAACAACAGCAACAAATCTGTTTTGTATGTTAGCCACAGCAGCCAGACACAGCTCTTAGTGCTTTTCATCCTCAGGGGAGTGAGGTTTATGGAATCCCACCTACCAAGGCAATTCGGTGAGTTTAGCAATCCCCAGTAATCCCCCTGGAGAGAGCCGGTGGTGGACAGCGTGTCAGAAGGGTTATGGTAATGGTGTGTTTTGGAGGGACAGCTGGACAGCTCACTTCACTGAGCATCTCCCTGCCTCTCAGGGAGGTAGGAGCCCAGGGTCACATTCAGCTTGTACACATAGACACACACACACACACACACACACACACACACACACACACACACACACACACACACACACACACACACACACACACACACACACACACACACACACACACACACACACACACACATAACCTCATAGAAATACACACATACTCTCTTAAAATATGCAAACACACACACACGCACAAGCATGCATGCACACATACAGCATAAAATCACATGTGTCTCTTTTGTACACACACACACACATGCACACACACACACGAACACACACACGCACACACATACAGCGCTTAAAAGCGCTTATACACACACACAAACACAACACACACACAAACATACACACACACACACACACACACACACGCCCCATCACTGGCTGCTGTGGAGCTCAGCTGTCAGTAGAGAGCATCAGCAGCAGGGGCTGTTTCTAATAATACCCCCTCCTTGTCCTCCTCTGGACGGTGTTCCCGCTCCCTCTCCTTCTGCATCTCGCACATTGATGAAACACCACTGTGTGTCTGGTGTGTGTGTGTGTGTGTGTGTGTGTGTGTGTGTGTGTGTGTGTGTGTGTGTCATTTTCTGTACCCTGCAAACAAAAGAACCACAGCTGGGTTCTTACGTCTGTCTCACTTTCTTTCTTTCTTTCTTTCTCTCTTTCTTTCTATCTCTCTGACATACACACATTCTTTCTATCTCTCTGACACACACACACACACACACACACACACACACACACACACACACACACACACACACACACACACAATTATTCCAAAACAGAACACACTGGCATGTCACTGAGATTGAATTGGTTTGCTGATTCTGTGTGAAAGTGTGTTGTTAGAATCCCATGACTCACACTTTATAATTCCCTCATGATTGCGAGCTGTTAGCGCTGCTAGCTGTGAGTCTGCCAGCTCACAACATACAGGGTTTCACCACGTCACGGCAGCTGGCACACAGTTGACTAAGCAGTCCATCCTCACTCAAGGGCTTGGATTACACAGTAGCCTACCAAAGTAGGAGTCTGTGATAACCTGGCCATGGTCCCTGGGTCCCAGGATAGAGCCTTTATGATATTAGCATTGCAACAGGGAATAGAAAAGTATTTGACCCCCAGTTTACTCTGTTAGGCGTGTGGTCAGGATGTGGTTGAGCTCAACTACCTTGGTATGTTTGCGTGATAAAGTGCTTCCTTGCTCTTTCATTTGTTATGTTCAATGGGATGGAAGTTGGAACATTTTAGCAGCTGCTAACGCTACATCTAGACTAACAGAATGACGTATCCCCTCTCCTTTACACATAAATATGGTAATCATCATGTCCTTTCATGTGGAAATTAGCTATTAGATAAAAGTTGTCATGATTCAGCAATTACATTAATTTTGCTAAATTAGCGGCAATTATTCCTGAAAGACAGAGGGGTGGGATCATAGAGATGGAAGAGCCCCAGAGGACAGATCCTCTGACGGATAAGCGGGCCTCTCTGTCAGGAGTGGGGTGAGCTGTGTAGAGCCTCCATTTCACTCTTTCCCTGTGGATGGCAGGGTGCAGTGAGCGGACAGTTTCTCTGTGTGGAGCGCCGAGCGAGCGTGGGTGCCTGATTAGAGGCTTGCGCTGCGATGCCCGTATTTAATTGTTTGTCCGTTAGCTTGATTGCCGCATTCACTGTCTGAGATCTAGAGCTCTGTAAGCCTATATTTTTCCTCTCAATGGGGTCTCATTGTTCTGAACATCTTAGCTGTACACCTACTTGTACTTATACTTGTAGACTGAGACTCAGAATTTGATACTGGTCTGTTTTGTCCAGACATGAATGTGTAGATGTAGATGTAACAAACTGATGTAACAAACTGATATTGCTTATTAACTATCAAACATAGTGCTACTATCTAATAAGAAAATAGTAAATGCTAATGTGTAATACTGGGCTGTATTACACATTAGCATTTACTATTTTCTTATTAGATAGTAGCACTATGTTTGATAGTTAATAAGCAATATCAGTTTGTTACATCAGTTTGTTACATCTACATCTACACACTGAAAATGACAACTGGATGTAACAAATGGGAAGAGAATTTTGAATTTGCACCATGGATAAACTTTGGACTGGATACTCTAAAGGCCTGGGCTATTACAATCCTCACAGTCATGGATTTAAATTTGGATTTAAAGTTGTCAAGCCTCCAGACACAACAAACCTCTGAAGTATGCAAACTCAAGCATACTTACAGCATCTTTAGCTGTGGCTAATGATAAGCTGCTTGAGTATTTTAAACAAAAAAGAAGATATGATTGAGTGTTCAGCCAGGGCCTTTCCTTATCCCATAGCCAGACAGGCTTTAAAGGTGATTAGATCTCTCAGGGGGTACAGTCGACCGACTAACCCCTCGAAGGAGTGCACTCGGGTGCACAAGATGTTCTCCCTGATTGATTTCCTCCTGCTTATCCACCATGGAGAGACACATTTATCATCGTCAGTATCTTTTTGTCAAGTTCCACAGAGGCAGGATGTATCTGAGAATCTCCCGATGTTTCGGTCTTGTCCTGGGTGACGTTATTAGCTTTGCGATGCATCAGGGCAGATAGCGGTAATTAAGGGCAATTCATCACGGGGTGGCAGACAGAGACCTCGCCGTAGCGTCCACTCTGCAGGTAATGGAGGGTGACCTGATACAGCGATTCCTGACGTAGGCGGCTCCATTTCCTGCTAGAGCGAGATGCTGGAACGCAGAGAGGGGAGGTCACTGCAGTTTTATGGAACAGCCTACTCCAAGCCAGGGGTAGTCTGTCCATCTCTCTCTTTCTCTCTACCTCACTCTCTCTTTTTTACTACCACACAAACACACACACACAGACACTCTAACCCTTTCTCTAACCCATATTTTTCTCTCAAAATCTCTCTCTCTCTTGCCCAGTCTCCTCTCTCTCTCTCCCTCTCTGTCTCTCTCTCCACTGAGAGAGTAATGGAGCCTCATGGTCAGGCCATCTGTTCTCAAGTCTGGCGATGCTCTCCCCAATACGAGGCCTAGAAAACTGGAGTTGTCTCAAGGTTAAATCTTCTCACTCCTCCCTCACTTGTTTTGTATGGTCTCTCAGTTACAGAGGGGAAATGTGAAAATAGTGGAGCATTGTGAATATACATACAACATGCTTAAGAGCAGAAGACATGTTCTGATGAAACAAAACTGGTGTACACCAGGCCCCCATTCTTGGACAGATGGTCAGTAACAGGGCTTGTGTTATCACACTGTGTTTGTGTGTGCGTGCAACGTGCGTGGCTGCATGCGTGCGTGTGTGCCTGCATGTGTCTTTGTGTGCTTGGACATGTTTGTGTGTGTGTGTGTGTGTGTGTGTGTGTGTGTGCATGTAGGTGAGTATATGTGTTTCTGTATGTGTGATTTGTTCGTTGCTGCAGTGTCCTGCTTGTCTCACCTTGATCACACTGGCTCGTTATGCTGAGCTCATCTGGGACCTCCTGCAGCCTGGGTTTGTATTCACACTGGTCACGCGAGCGTCTGTTCCTTCCATCCATCCAGCAGAAGTTCAGGGGCTTTGTTTGGAGTGTGTGTGTGTGTTTGTGTGTGTGTGTGTTGGGGGTGGTGCGAAGGTTAGCTGGGCAATCTTCAGACCCCAGGAGACAGTCAGATATTTTTAAAGCGGCCTTTTTTTGGACACACATCCACCAGCATAAAAGCTCCAAGCAATTTACACCCTGAGTAGGGGGTGGAGGAACCTCCGAGTCACTGCTCAGTCTATCTGCTAATGAGGTTGTGGGTACCGAAATGGGGACGCTGATCATTTCCCATCAACAGCAAGGGTGCATGATGGGACTTTCACTGTGTGCTGTCTGTGCTCTGTTGGAACTTTGTAGGATGGTCTGTTCTTCACAGGGATTATTTTGGTCATATATGGCCTGGTATATAAATGGATAGGTCACTTTTAGATTGTGGTACAATGTATAAGAGTATGCTGAGAGGTACAGTATGTCTTGGCTAATTATGACTGCCACTTGCACTAGTGCAGCGGGGAGACTAAAAGCAGTTTTCGTGGAATAGCTCGCCACACATGTACACACACACACACACACACACTGGCACACTATAGTAAAAATCTAGACATACCACAAAGCAGTGTGTAATGTTAGAATGGTAGAAGTGTGCCTGTACAAAACAAATACAGATGTGCATTTGGGCGTCGCCAAAGAACTTTGTCCGCTAGTGCAGACTTGTCTTAGTGAGGTAGTGCACACACGTTTGTGACATGAGTGTGATGAGTATGGCTTTAGAACACACAGTATTTTGTACAGAATGTGTACAATGTGTAATTTACATGTAAGATTTTAGTTTCAACAATCAGCAACCAAAGGGAGAGCATGTAAGACTTGCAGTTTACAAGAAGTTGCAGGAGTAGTGAATAAAAAATAAGACGCAGGGTTTTTTTCCCTCAGCGGCTGCAGCACTATATATAGGTTATGCAGTTCATCTAGTTGGAGAGATACTGTAGAAAGAAAAGAAAACAAATATGCGTGTGGTTTTGGAATATTGTAGCAGTCTCTGTTTTAGATACAGAGGAAAATTAAATAGTAGGAGACATATGTTATCAATGTGTTGTGTATCACATTTATGTATAACATTAATAACAAGCATTCATGTATTGTGTTTTCTGTCAACAGAGTGAGCTTGGTGACATCTGCAACTGTTGTGCTGAAACTCCGATTACAAAGTGCGAGGAGGAGAAAATGCTGAAAATTTACCCGGGCTACTCATGCAACACGATGCGGGTGCTTCTTAAGGTGAATGTGTGTATGTGTCAGAGTGAGAGAGGATGGGACAGCAGCGTGTTCTCAAATATGATCATTTTACCAGATAGTCAGAGCAGTGTGTTGAACATGTATACAATATGTCCTGTATTTTATGGTTAGCATGTTCTTATTTGACCAGACATATTGCTCTGTCCTCTAAGCACAGCTCTCTTTTCCTCTGCTGCGCTCTAGAAAGTTCTCTTTGCGCTGTGTGCCTTGAATGCTGTGACCACGGCAGTGTGCCTGGTAGCTGCGGCACTTCGATACCTCCAGATCTTCAGTGCCAGGCGGCCCTGCATGGTAAGGCCCACCAATCACACTTCACCTTGCCGGTCATGTGATTTCACAGCTCATGTACTGGATTCTCAGCAGCTTGACAGGGCTGCTGGCAACTGCATTCTCACCTTCCCCTGTCATGTTGTCTAGTTCTGTCTTATCTAAGAATATCAGTGAAAGCTCTCCCGGATTGCAAAGTAAAGCCACATCCATTGAGAAATGTCTTCACTTTCCAGTCACATCTTATTTCAACATGTCAAAGCAACAAGAAAACAACGTCAATAGCAGTTTTAAACCATAATCCTTTTTTTTTAAGATACTCCGAAGCTATTGACATAAAGTAGAGAACGCTAGATATTCAAATTGCATTAAACTGAATTACTCAAACTTAGGATCTCACACATTCATCATAACAGTACATATAAGTACAGTACATACAAGAAGAACAAAATGTGTAAATTATTTGTAAACATCAGTTAGATTATTTACTTATAGCAGATGCTGTAGATCAGAAGAATGTCTAAAAATGTAGCCCTATCTTCATTCCAGCAGTGTGGGTAATCTGCATAAAACTGAATTCATGGCTCCCTGCATGGCCTCAACCATAGTGAATGAGTGCAGATCCTCTCCAAGTGTCATGAGCCGGCTCTCACTGTCCTTCTGCTCCCCAGGAGGAACCGCGGGGAGCTGTGGAGGATGCCGAAGAGCCAGCCCGGCCACCCGACCCAGACGAGTTTGTGCCCCCAGCGCCACCCCCGTCCTATTTCTCCACCTTCTACTCCTACACCCCGCGGCTGGCTCGCAGGTAACTCCATTTTCTCATTCTGTCTTTTTGTCAGTATTTTACTGCCTACCTGCCCAGGGACTAGGCTATGGGAGGAAATTACCGATATTTCCTGCAACCTGACACAATGCATCTTTCCTAGTTTTGTACAAGGTTAATGTCTTTTGTAGCCTGGGAATACCAAGAGGCCATTGAAGCCCATTTCCAATCCCCCTTAAACACAGGCACGCAAATAGGCTGCAATCGCTAATCTAGCATGGACGTTTATTTCTTTGGAATTGAGTAAACTAATGAATTTAAAACCTTCATTTACAAAATTGCTACACTTTTGAAACGATTTGGTAAGAGTTTAATGTACCAATTTAGGTTTAATTTCACTGGTAGTTACGCCCCTGCTGGAAGTAGTAAATTAACCTTTTCCAGACGCACTCCCAATTGTACAATTGTAATGGTCTGGGTGATATTCAATTTTTTGCACCTGTATATGAAACAAAACACTAGGAGTTAAATAGTGTTTAAAATATGTTATTGTTTAGCATTGTTATGTGCAGCATCCTTTTGGACAACAGAGGTGTAATCTGCACTGTGTAGGCCTATATCGTGCAGCTCAACCCTGCACTCGCCCGGTCCTGGACTCAAACCTGCAACTCACAACTCTCTGATTGGGAGTCGAGCGTGCTAGCACTTGAGCTAAAACCCTGGGGTGTTAGCTCTCTCACTGGCACGTCTTTTAAGGCGTTGGGAAGGGGGTTTATCAAACATACCGTACATACTGCACAGCTATGTACCAGCTGGCTATCCTTACAGAGGCATAATGCTGAAATTTCCCATTAGTTGTCTCTTATTAGGCTGCGTCTAGATTTCTAGGCCAGTCTCTTATATCTGCTGTCATGAAATCTCACTGAACAGATGTCTCAGTTGGATTCAGTTACTGTTATGTATGATACAAATAGAGTTAGCTGGCTTTAAACTTTGAGTTTTATCCACATTCACCCCGTCAGTCGTCAGGAGGACATAGTGTCCTCTCTCACCCTGCCTGGACTTGAGGGCGTCTCAGACTTCCCGCTGCCTTGCTGACGTGCATGCGTTTGGCAGATGTGTGTAGCGGAGAGCTATTTGGCAGGACAATAAGGAAACTCCTGCTGGGGCTCTGGTGTGATGTGCGATGCCTATTCCATAACATCTATTGGCTGGACCCCAGCTGGATCGAGAGAGGAAGGAGCTATGTTGCTTGGCAGAGAGCTTTTGATTTTTATGCTGTTGATGGTTTGATGACACTTGTTGTGGGGTAATGATGCTTACAAAATGTGTGTGTGTGTGTGTGTGTATATCTGTGTGTATGTGTGTGTTTATCAACAGAATGTTTGGTGACAGTGTGATCCCCCTGCCTCATATATATGGCGCACGGATCAAAGGGGTGGAGGTCTTCTGTCCTCTGGACCCTCCTCCTCCATATGAGTCAGTTCCTGGAGTATCCAACCCCTCCACCGCCCAGGTATTGCACATCCTTGCATAACATAACCACAAAAACAGAAGCAATGGAACAAAAAATGTTTACAAATGCTGCTGGCCGCTTTGGGCTCCTTTTTGTCATATGTGTCAAATTCAGGTTCATGGCGACAGATAGAAGTGAACTATTTTGATAGGCTAGTTATTTATACGGTTGAGTAAACTTAGATGCAGTTTAAAGTGAGATAATCTTTACATGACCTTCTGTGCTTTTCTTAGAGGGCCCACTGATTAGCAGTGTCACACAGTTTATTTTGGCCAGGCCTTTTGCTCTTCGACTTGCCCTTAAAATCCAGCCTCTCTATTATCTACTGCTCCCAGGAGACAGAGATCCAGATGACAGATCTGACCGATGGAGTGAGGGACCACTCAGAGGCGGCGGCGTCCATCACTGGTGAGGAAAATTCACAGCAAGGTCAATTGAAGTTTGTCCATGTGCAAGGAAGCACTTTCATTTGTTAAGCCGCAAAATTGACTGTCTATGGCTCAACACCCATGTGTTCTGAAGTTCTCAAAATGGTGGAAAGATGGTCATGTTCAGGAAGTCAAGGCCAAGACTGATTGTGTGGTTTTGTTTTTAGGAAGATGTTGGCTTCTGTCCCATGCTACATGACATAGATCCGCAATGTATTGATGTTGTGATTTGAACAGTATAATCTTAAGACTCAAAAGCAGTGTCCCCCACCTCCACAGAGTTATTTTCGAGGTGCTGTTGCGGACGAGCCAGCACTATACTTACATGACTGAGTCATAACCTTGCTGTGGCGACAGAGAGTGTCCATCTCCAACTATGTCATCTGCATATAAAAAGCACATGCATTTTGCTTGTAGGTCGGTCACAGCCCTTGTCCCTCTGCCAGAATGTCTCTTCAGAGTCCTTTTCAGAACACATTAGTCAATGCGTTTGAGTCTCCCAAGCTGTACGAAAATGAAAACATTCTGAACTTGCTGAACTATTATCAGTCCCATCTCTCCCTTTCTGTCTTTCTTTCTTTATTTCTTTCTCTCTCTTTTTTTCTCTCTCACTCTTTCTCTCATGCAATGCAGTTCTTCCAGAGGTTAGACTCTCCCTTGTTCCCAGTTGGACCACAGTTTGATATTGGCCCTTACTAAACTATGTTTGCTTGAGCATGATAAATGACCCCCTACTGATGAGCGGACCCAGAGACAAGGAAGAGTGAGTGCATCTGCAGGGGAAATGTTCTCCTACTGTGAGCCATACTTGGAGGAGCTCTCAGATTGATGGAGACTGGAGAGTTGGCCCTTTTGTACCGTCCGCTCTCCTGTCCTTCAGCCAGCATGTGGTCGTTTCGGCCATGGTGGACAAAGACTGACACCACGAGGCCAGTGTCTATTCACAACCTGGGCTCCTAGACAAATTCATGATGGGGTCCATTCAATTTGTGATTGGATCAATTAGATCTCATCAAATAGCCTAGCCTAGAAATCTAGACGCACCCTAGTGGCAGGTTTAGTCTAGCAACTCTCCGGTTGCAACGGTTTGGCTTGAATTCCCTGCTACTTGAAAACAAATAAGATGGAAGTTGATGTTGGCGAACAGTGTGACACGAGTTAAGCTTTTATTAAGTTGGCAAAAGTTTGAACTAGCCAAATAGCTCCGCTGGTGGGAAACGCATGGGACTCATAGCGCTGTCCTATTGCGTGCAGAGGGAATTTGAAAGACAACCGATTATCCCGCCCCTCGGACTGAGCACTGCGAATGGTGATAGGCCAGACCCTACATTTTAATGTTGGTCTGGCTCATCAGGCTACAAATAGCCAGTTCCAGCTGAAAATTCTAAAGCACGTAGGCTTATAGACAGACATGTGATCTAGAGTCCTATGGTCCAACCTCAGATTTTTTTTCTGTTGTTATTTTTAAAGCAATCACCTGTGACACAGCAGATGTGACCTTTGACCTCTAAGTGGTCTTGTTTTGATTCAGACAGCTGCCTGCAAACGGCGACTTCCTCAGTGGCGGCGGCCACAGCAGCGCCAGCGACCCAGACCAGTAGGAGAGCCCACAAGCTCCGCAGGTCCAACAGTGACCCGGTGCTTTTGGACCTGGCCGCTAAAGGTAAGTTATGTGTTCGCATTCACTTGCCTTGTTGGTCTTGTTAAAAGACTTCTAGAGATTCTTTGGGGAGGAAATGGCTAAGAGTTCTAATACTGATATCCGGTCCTCCTACCAGTGTAATCAGTGTCCTCAAGATTGTCTGATCCAGCATAACAACTGTGTGTCATGATATACTGCATTTAAGCAAGTAAAGCAACGACACAAACACAGTGCTTAACCATTTTGATGAGTCATAATTCGGCCTTATGTTTCCTTGTTGTGCCTGGGGGGCAAAGCCACATGAATAAATAGAGGTTACATAGGCCCCTAAGGTTGTTTATCATGACTTGCATACACTTGCATCAGGCTCCCATTAACATCACGCTCCTGTGATAACAACTAAAGAAAGAAAGACAAATACATGACCTGAAATATTTATGAAGTTAAAAAGGATTTACAGGAGACGGTCAATTTTTTTTTTTTAAATCGGGCTCAACTGTAATGTAATAACAGTTTTATAAGTGGCTAGCTGACAGTCCTGCTTTCTAGATTCAGCGTTCGATGACAGGGCCAGAGGCTGGGTGTGAAGCTTTGGCTCGGTGGGCCTTTTCTCATCGTAAATCTGCAGTCTGTCCATCTGTCAGTGGACACATGAGGAGCCCTTTATATATAGCCCTCTTTCCTCTCACTTACAGACTAGTGATCCCTGCAGTTCGGCTTAGAGGCAGTTTCTCGGCGGTCAAGGCGGCTTTGCCTCATCTGAACAACACGTGCCAAGCTTCAAATGTTTTCCAAAATAAATAGACACGTACAGGCAGGCTGTGTAACTTCATGAAATGGATTCAGACAGGTTTGACTATGTGGTCTTGCTCGAGGGCTCTCCCACAGTATATTTCATTTAGATATGCATCTCGCTCTTCAGTGTTTTGGAATGTCTAGTTGAAAAGCGTACATGTATCATATTCAGCCCCTGTGGCTGTTGAGTAACGTTGCAGTGCATCATGGATATAGCTATGATCCAGGAGGTTCCTGCTTACCATGCTGCTATTCATGGGTATACCACAGTTCAGTGACAACCCCCCACCACACACACACACACACACACACACACACACACACACACACACACACACACACACACACACACACACACACACACACACACATACACACTCAACCCAACAGCAACAGCAAAGCCTGTGTCAGAGAGCTGTGTTTCAATAATCACAATGAAAATCAGACTAAAAAGACAAAAAAGACAAAAAAGAGCAAAACAAGCAAATTCAGAAAAGTGACATTTATTGCTATAGGCATGTGATAAACTGTGCCACAAAGCATGGTGATGCTGTGAAATAGTGGGCAGTAGAGAGAAGGTGGATGTAGATTGTGGCAGTTGTTAGCAAGTGTGTGCTAAATAGTTTCAAAGTGAGTAGCTGTATGTCACTGACTATAGATTGCCCTGTTCAGAAGATCATGCAGGATGTTGTAAATGGGTCAGCTGTGTGTTAGCCGATATGTCAGGCTGGTAGGTAGACTACTGTGTCCTGCAGTAATTAATAGATCACTTGATCTTTCAGATTTTACTGTCCTGGTTGTTCTAGGTTGTCCTACTCTCTCTCTGCTTACATTCGATTGCCTCCTCATCTCTCTATCCTCTCTCCCTTTCTCTCTCCCTTCATTTTCAACAATGGACATGGACATTTGGACAAATGGACATTTTCTCCCTGTCCATCCACCCTTCCTTTCTTGGTCTTCTCTCGTCATCACTGGAAATCGTATGATGTCATTTCCTGTCTTTGTTTCGATGTCTAATCCCCCCACTCTCCCTCTCCGTTGCCCTCCTTTAGTGTTAAGCTGCGAGGCGGCCACCCAGACGGACACAGGGACGGCCTCTGAGCAGGCGGCCTCGGGCGCGGCCAGGGTAACACTGCGGCGGGGCCGGGGTCCTCGGCGGCCGCGGCCCACCTCCATGGTGGACTACCAGAGCTACCGCGACACCAAGCTGCTGGTGGCGCGCTTCCTGGAGCACTCGTCCTCGTGGAGTAGGCTGGAGCCCGAGGTGCAGGAGCTGGTCAACAGCATCAAGAGCATGCTGCGCTCCGACGAAGAGCACATGGAGGAGGCGGTCCGCTGCGCCAGCTTCATAGACCAGGTCAGTCGCAGTCCAGCCAAGGGACATGAGCCTCTTATATATACATAAAGTGGCCAGAAACACTGACAGGAATTTTAGCTTCATAGACCAGGTCAGTCACTGTTGGACCAAAAGACATGAGCCTTATACTGTATATAGACAGGTCTGGGTAAATGATAGGGACAACCTTCCAGGAATGGTAAGTGATTTTCACTGTTCAAATGAAGCTACATTCTGTCAACATTAGGCCCTACTTTTTTTTTTTTTTTTTTTTTTTTCTTAGACTCCAAACCAAAGCAAAAAAAAGTCACTGCCACAGAATTCTAGCCTGATGTAGTCATACTGAATTCTAGTCAGAATATGAGTCTGATACTGCTCCATTGGGACATAATTATGGGGCGTGTTTCAACCGATACAGTGGGGGAATGCCTCTGCACTCAATTGGATAAACCTAACCAATCAGAGCAACGAAATAGCTAACCGTGAGGTGTAGGAAGAAAACACACGAACCATCCTTCTTCTCCACAAATGCCTTAACATTGTTTTCTGGTCTTTTGTAAAAGTTAGTGCCATCAATAACGCCTAGCCTACCACACTCATTAGCGAAATCTAAGAGATACGTAGTAGGGTAGGCTATTAGGAAAAAACGGATAGCCTATATCCCCTCCATTTTTAAAAATAATTCTGTTGAACATTGATATGCTACAAACATGTTAAACAGCTGGGAAAGGCTGTCGCAAATCCCTCGAACAGGGTGGTCAATCAGAGATTTCAAACGAATGAGGGAACATGTCGCAACAGCGCTGTTTTCCCTTGATGAAAGTGAAACCACAAGTTTTCCCACATCTCAACTTTGGCCAAAGTTTTCAGAAATAATCGTTTTCAGTGATAAAACCTCATTAAATAATATGCATTTTCCATATGGGGTCTTAAAAGCCATGTAGCCTATCTTTCTAGCCACAGCGTTTTTGTTTCAAACATAAGCCTAATCTAAGCGTGCTCAGATGACGTGATAGACCAGGCGCTGGTGCTCACCTGTCCATCATCGTAAAGCCTGATTTGATTGGTCCGCCTGATCTAGGGCGAGCATACTTGCTCCACAATGGAGCAATGCCAGACCGAACTTCCCAACCTCAAATGTTGTGAGCGGGACCAAGTTCGGAATGGCACCCAGGCTAACAGAATTCTTTCTTCCTCAAACCTCTGAATTAAGTTACAGCTCTGACATTCTCTGAATATTCTGCCAAAAGTGGCCAGAAAAACAATTACAGGAATTTCAGCTTCATAGAACAGGTCAGTTGCAGTAGGCTCAAATGACAGGAGCCTCTTTCATTCATACATACAGTCCTTACAATTTACAGACACAGCCTTCCAGCAACCAGTAATAATTTTCACGACAGTAATTTCCCTGTGTATTAGCTACATTGTGTATTAACCACATGACATGACGTGTTTTATGGCAATAAAAAAAGACGAAACCATGTATTGACTGCACCCGTGTATTGACCGCAGTTCCAAATAGCTCCAGCCTCAGTCCACTCCTTGTGAAGTTCCCCAAGTTTTTGAATCGACTTTGCTTGACAATTCTCTCAAGGCTGCTGTCATCCTTACACTCCTTGTGGAGAGTGTCAATAAGTCCCTTCTGGACAAGTATCAAGTCTGCATTCTTTCCCATGATTGTGGTTGTGTTTACTGAAGCACACTTTAAAGGCTCAGGAAACGGACATTTCTGTATTATAACCTCTTTATTCTAATATTTTGAGATAATAAGATTATAATAATTATTATAATAAAAATGGCTTAAAATATTTCACTTTATGTCTATAAGATACACTTTTTGTTATCTAAATTACAGGGGAAAAATGAGTTGCACCTTTTCACCCACACATAAATTTAAGCAGTCAGTTAAATACACACTTCTTTTAAACCACTATACTAACAAACAGGTTGAATCCTCTGTGAATTGACAACTAAGTGTGAGGTGTAACTACTATAAAGGTTTCATATTGAAACGTATGGTATGCTGTGCGCTCCTAGTGATACAGTGATGTAACAATTTGCGGAATTTGTGGAATTTTGAGTTTTTTGTGACCTTTATGGCACCAGTTAAATTAGCACTGTAGTGCGGTTTATACACACACGTCAAGTGTTTACGGATTCTGATGACCCTGTCATTCCTCTCTCTGCGCTCCAGGTCATCACCGGGTCAGAAGCCACGACCTCGCAGCCTGCCCCGTCACTCCAGCCAGCTGCCCTGGAGGTGGCCCCTGCGCCGGAGCCCTTGGCCCAGACGCTCCCGCGCAGGAAGCGGCCAGGCCAGCTGCACCTGCGCAGCTGCGGGGACCTGAGCACCTTCACCTGGGCCGAGCTGCAGCTGGGGGTGGGCACGGTGCGCAGGGGGGTCACCGGGGAGCGCCGGCCCGGGTCTCGCACCGCCAGCTCGCGACTGGGCTCCCGGGCAGGCAGCTCCCGACTTGGGGAGCACGACAGGCCGCACAGCCTGATTGGGGTGTTCCGGGAAACCGTGCTGTGAGTGGCGCCACCACCTGAAACCCACCAGAACCCAATCCAATCCAACCCAAAGGCCACTCACCCCCATGGCCTGTCTTGACCTTTCACCCCATGCCTCTCTCTCGTTGCCCCATGGCAACAACAGACAGTTTTGTACTTAAAAGACTCATACCTGAGGGAGCACATGTCTCCTTGGACAAGATTAAGTTTTTAAAGTTTTTTTTTTTTTTTTTTTTTTTTGAAGTTTGATTTGTTTTTGTTATCTCTGCCAAGAAGGTTATGTTTTTGGTGTTGTTTGTTTCTTTGTCTGTCTGGCTGTCAGCAGGATTATGGAAAAAACTACTGGCCTGATTTTCATGGAAGCCTTCCACTGGAAGGAAGTAGCATGGGCCAAGGAAGAACCTTTTAAATTACAGGGCAGGCACATCATTTAGTTTTCACTTTCATTAACATTATGAGGAAGGCCATATGGCCTTGGCTGATGTGAGCACTCATTGTCTGCCCCTCTAGTTTGACTCTGTGTTAAGTAACTTCAGTTTAACTCACTTCCCTTTCAGATGTGATTTAGAAGTAGAATGAGAAGGACGTCAGAAAATGTTTGAGCAATTCATCTTTCCTCTTACCTAAATTAAGACAGAAATACAGGCATGTAATCCCAGATAACAGATGGCCACACCGTTGTTATCTCCACTGAGCTGGGATGTTCGTTGACCAAGTCAGTGCCTTTTCACTACTGTTTCTGTTCTAGTTTCTGTGATATGTTCTGCCTTGTACACCTACTGTAAGTGCATTGTGTCGTGTATGAATGATTTGTTTTTAAACATCAAGAAGTGTCAAGAAAGTAAGTGTAGCAGAAGAATGGTAGACGTTCTGTGAAGTATTGCCTAGCATTGCAATTAGTTTATGTTTGTTTATATCACTTATGGTTTAACAACAAAAAGTGTTTTGGCATTGATTACACACTGAAATTGCAATGTCCCATCTCCTTTAGTGTTTCAGGCCACTACTGGTTGAATACTCAGATAACTATACAGATGTAATACAATAATTCAGAGGCTTGATGAGGAAAAGTGCTGACAATCAAACAGGAGTTAATAAATTGTACAGTTGAAAAAGTGGTAAGTTGAATCATGTGTCTGTACATGTTTTCTTTTAGTGCTTTAGAGTGAAAGCTGTCAAAAGGCTCTCCCACAGCCTGAGGTATTAGTGTCAGGGATATATAACTCATCACTTGGGTTGTACAGACGTATTTGACTTTTAAAGATTATTAAACACATAAAACATGTTTGCAAATAATATTGAATATTATTATCACATGCAAATATCAGTCATCATGGTGTTAACACAATAAATCCAGCAGGCAGGTCTCTCTGTAAGTCATTTACTGTTGTAAATACTGTTACAAACATTCCAGCTATGGTATAGGAATGTAGCTCAATAATTGTAACATCACGGAAAAGCTAGCAAATAAATAGACATTGCTGTTGCTTTACAGAAAGTGTTTTTTTTCCTCGTTTTTTTTCTCTGTCGACATTTTGACAAACATATGTAAGAGTAAGTACATTCAGAACAAGTGCATCATAAACATAATAACCATCTCCACAGCAACCCTCTACTCATGTCTGTCACATGTTTGTCATTTCGTAAGACAGACCTTTCTAAAATCACCACTCTACAGTAGTATCCCCAAACATGTGTACCCCTGTGTCCATTATGTCTCAAGTTCTATATGTACACATCTACCACTTCTACAGGTCCTGTTCCCATCAATGTGTCCATCTGCGTGCTCCCACATTATTATTCTCTAAAGCGTCTTATTGTCAAGTCCTAATAGCAACACACAAAATAACCATGAATATATAATTCCTACTGAAACACCACTGTGCAAGAAGTTGAAATCTTTGCTAGTGGGGGGGAAAATTGAGAATTCCTTTTTGTAGAGACAAAGTTGAAGTATTTTATCAATATCTTATCTTTCAGTTTGTGAAACAAAGAGAAAAACAACTTTAGAGCATAAATAACAACTCTGAAAGGGGTGTCCATTAATATCATCTTGGATGTTTAGAGTGGAGGGACGATACTTCTGCCATCAATAACCTTTGCACAGCAGTGTATACATATGTATATATATATATATATCTAATATGACTCATTTATCATTAGATGTCTTTATGGTATACATATAGATATATCATATAAATATATAGTTGTATTTATTTAGATTTCCACGCTGGTTTTGGTTTATGATGGAGTAAACGATCTTCACACATCACTCTTACCATTTTAGCATGTGATAAAGCATACAAACGACTACAGACCATGCTTAACAGAGAATAAAATACCAAAAATAAAAACGTGGTCACACTCACACTGCGCTTTGATCAATAAAGTAAAAAAAAAAAAAAAAACAGCAATTGTAAGGCCAAAATGATCTTCAGGGATGAGACATACACTTGGAACAATCACCGTATCGGGAGTAAGTTTTTTGTTTATGTTTATTTGCAAGCCTGTGCTTCAGCAGGGCAGGGAGGTTAGAACGGGGGTTATAGGGGCTTTAGATGCATGGCAGCTGGATGCTTGCCTGGCCCACCCACAGACCCAGTGCAGGCGCAACCAGACCAGAACCAGCAGCAGAACGAGCAGTACCAGGTAGGCCTGAATGAAGGATGCCAAGCCAATTGGGCACTTGTGTAAACATGAGGTGCGTGTCCGTGGGGGTCGTAGAGTTCTGAACAGAGAGAAAGAGTGCAGGAGAGGAGAGGCAGGAAGGGAGGACTTATGGGGGGGGGGCTGCATCCTGGGAGGAGTCCAAGTGCAAAGGGAAGCAATAACATTTTGGTACAACCCCCTGTCCGACCCAAGGGGCGCAAAGAGCACAATCAATCATGCTGTCTCCACATCTCACCGGCTCACCTTCACCGACTCCAGCAAGGGAAAGACAGAGAGAGAGAGAGGAGGGGGAGGGTGCAGAGCATCAGTGTCAGAAGAGTGTCGTATGAAAGAGAATGCAGGAGCTTGAGTTTTAAGGGTGTCAGAATGGCTCAGTCCAAACCCCTGGGGGGTCGGGGGTCTGTCTGGCACTTCCCCAGTCCCTCAAGCTAATCCTTCTGTTTCAAAGAGAGGTTGGAAAGACAATCAGATATCCAGAGCAGTGCTACCTGAGGCTGGCCTTGGGCTTCTCTCTCACCCAGGCTCTTATCGCGGGGCGAGGACATTGCCAGACCCTGTCTGCCTTTCGTCAAAAAGAAATGTAGTCACACTTACAAATTACAGTGGGACACCACTGCATTCATGTACCTTTTCCCACTAATATAAGCAAAACACTCTTGTTTTGTTTATCCTAATGCACTAAAACATCAATATCCATTTTCAATAACTAAATTTCACATTTTCAAGGATGTCTTTTTTGATAAAGGTTTTGGTCCTTTTAATGTTGACCATGATTGGATATAAGATAGTTCAAAACTGCAGCCAAACCACAAAGCACATATCCTACCGCTTGAGAGAATACCCATCTCTGGTAGATCATTTAACTCCAGAGGACCCCACTCTCAAAACAAAAATGTCTACTTTCCTTTTTCCTTTCCTCAAAGCATCACTTTTTAAGACATAAGATGTAAATGTTATCAAGGTCAAAATACACCAAAATATAACAGAAATCTAATAAAACAATAGATGAAAAAAAAAAGCATCCCGCATTTTCACAATGTCTTCTACCACCAAGTCATGTTCAAGTATAAAGTCTGCAACATCACATTTCTCCACAACCCAATTAAAACTGCAGTACAAACGGCATATAAATTATAGATTAAACAAAGTCCCATAAGAATTAACAATAATAATAAAGGTTAACCATAAAGGAATTAAAGTGAAGTGCTGAACAAGGAAATTATATAATCTAGTTTTAAAAAAAAAATAACACTGCCTCTGGAGATCATTATATATTGCACACAAAACCCCCACTAATACATAAAACTGTTTTTCTCCAGAACAGAGTTGATTTTATATGTCTTCTTCACCTTAGTATGTTAGAAAATAATCGTCTGTCTAAATTGTGTTATTCCCATTCTAAATGAGTAGGTTTGTAATCACCCTGTGCAAGAGCTCTGTAATTATTTCCAGAATCACCAAACCCTTTTGTTCATTCCCTTCACCTATTGGAGTCAGATGTGATCTTTCTACAGTTAGATGCATTCTTTGTACTACCATTCCAATCCTTCTCTTGACCAGGGTGAACAGGGTTTAGCCTGCTAATGACACTCATGTTAATATACAGTTGGGTTGTGTTAAGGCATGAAATCCCTCACAGATTCACTGTCTGTGAATCAAAAAACCAGCTTTTCCTTTTACAGATACCTTTTTGTTTCTGAAAGCACGCTTTTTTTACTGGAATTCCATGGAACGCTTCCAAAGTTTGGTCCAGATTCTGTAAGCAGTACGGTCAGGATCAAAGCTGCCCTTTACAATGGGAATGGAAAGAAAATAAATCTGGAATGTTTGATGAAGGTCAGAAAACAAAACTATGTACAAACCAAAACATAAATAAAAAAAAAATCACATAACCTTCGTACTCGTTTGTTACAGGCAGCCTGTTAAAGGGAAGGCTTCATAATCACGCTCTATATTCACATTAACATGGTGAGAGGAAATCTGTCAAACCAAGCAAACAAAGTGGGTGTTTGCAGACTATTCTTTCAAAAGAAACAGCTTTTCAAATGGACACCCTCCCCTGCCCCCTTAACTTGCAGACCATATGCCGTTAAAATGCCCCAGATTCCTCTCCCACTTTGATTCTTCCATCCACCTATCTATCATCTACCCTCATCACATCAATCCGACTCCACTCCACTCCATTCCACCCCAGCCCACCTCCCATGCCTGGTTATCAGTCAGAAGTGTGCGCACACAAACAGGATATTGCACTTCACAGCAGACACAGAAGCCTCAGAGGGAAGGGAGAGGGGGCTACAGAGGTAGGAGGCAGAGATGGGTGGAGGTGGGGGGGGAAGTTTGGGGTTGCAGTGTAGTGTGGTGTGTGTGGAGAAGAGTAAGACCACCCCAGCCGTGGCCAGCGGGAAGCCGGAGACGCATCGGTCAGTCACCACACCATGCCATATGCACGTGGGGAGTGGGGTCAAGAGTCAAAGATGCTGACTAAGGTTACATCATGTGTCAGAGGTCAAAGGTTATGATAGACAATGGAGGGATGGGGAGAGTGGGAGGGAAGAAGGGAGGGGGAAGCGTTTGAATCGTTAGATGTAAACGGGTTGCTCCTGGGCAGTCAGCAGGCGGTACATGGCAGCAGGCATGGTCTTCATGTGGATCTATGCAGAGAGAGACAGAGAAGCACAGCAGGAGATAAAGCCTGGAAATGTATTTGCAAAGGTATTAGCCCCTGGCATTGCCCCATAGGTATTTGCCCCTGCAACGACTTAAATTGCATATGTGTGTGTTGGTATGTGCAATTGTTTTGTGCTTACTAGATGTGTATCTGGGGTGTGTGTGTGTGTGTGTGTGTGTGTGTGTGTGTGTGTGTGTGTGTGTGTGTGTGTGTGTGTGTGTGTGTGTGTGTGTGTGTGTGTGTGTGTGTGTGTGTGTGTGTGTGTGCGCGTATGTATGTGAATGTATTCAAGTCTTTGTTTAAATTATGTAAATCAACTTTACTGAACTGTTACCATTACAACATTTTTATTTATTTTTGTATTCAAGTCTTTGTTTTAATTATGTAAATCAACTTTACTGAACTGTTACCATTACAACATTTTTATTTACCTGTCCCACCAGAAACATGCATAAAGAGAACAAGCAAGCTTGCTGTATCCTTAATAAAACTGCCTTGCCCTGCCTTACCCGTTACCATCTTACATCTGACCCTTGGTGGCCATACTGTATACAGTTTTTGTGTGTGTGTGTGTGTGTGTGTGTGTGTGTGTGTGTGGTGTGTGTGTGTGTGTGTGTGTGTGTGTGTGTGTGTGTGTGCAGTACAAATGTTTCTGTACCTCTCCCACTGCATTGGACAGAATGTGTACAATCTTCTCGTGAGGGGTGGCCACCACGCTCTGGCCGTTGATCTCGATAATGCGATGGCCCACGCGCACCCCACCCCTCTCAGCTATCCCCCCTCTCATAAGGCTACATATCTGAGAGAGGAAGAGAGAGAAAGAAAGAAAGAAAGAAAGAAAGAAAGAAAGAAAGAAAGAGGACAAAAGAAAGAGAGGAACACGGAGAATATCCTCATCAAACATGAGCCAATCACACTCCCTCCAGCACACAGACACAAAGAATCGTCCTGCACAATGCTAAACAGAGGCCCCTGGCTAGCATTACTTGTTAGCAGCATTAGCTCCTCACTGATGCCGCGTAACACTAAAGCAGGAGCATTTGGACTCGGAAACACGTCTCACCTGATCGACTGCGCTGATGGTAAGCTCCAAATGAATGTGAATTAGATTTTCTGGCCAGGCAACTCCTCTAATAGGAGCCACTGCTCTGTATTAACAGGGTGACCATAAGGAGGATGCAGGGGAGGAAGGGAGAGCTGCACTCACAATGCCATTCTGGACACTGAAGCCCAGCTGGTATCTTAGGTCTGGTCTTCTGATTAGGACAGTGGTGACTGGGGGGCATCGGACGATGTTCAGCTTTATCCGTGACTGGTTCTTCAGCCCCTGCACGCACACAAACGCACGCACGCACGCACACGCACACGCACACACAAATAGAGAGCATTAATAAAATTGCAACAAAAACAATGCAAGCACCATAACAGCTCAGCAGCGTAACCCAAAGGCTTTGTTTGTACCAGAGGGGGATAAACAGCCGCGTGCTGCATCATCTTAAATGGTATCCATATGGCAGAGTGCTTGCAAGTAGACTGTAAGCCCCCTTTTAAATATGAATTAACAGCCTGGAAATATAGTCTTATAGCTACTGTCTTTACAAGTAGCATTTTATAACATTATGGCTTCCAGGCGGTGGCAAGAGGGTGGTACCTTGATGATGGTCTGGCAGGTAGACAGCGGGAGGCCCACCAGACTCGTGCCATTGATGGACATGATCTGGTCGCCGATGTTTAGCCTTCCGGACTTTTCCGCCGGGCCGGCGTGCATCATGTTGGCGATGATGACAGTGGGGAGGATGGAGCCCCAGCCGGACTCGACGATGACCAGCCCAAGGATCTCACCTTTCTGCTTCTCTATGTAAACCTGGTAGAGGGCAGGAAGGCACAAAGATGTCTCCTCAGAGAAAAAATCTCATAATCCATGAATTAGATTTGTTTTGCAAATCATATAATTTTTCATTATTGGGTGTAAAAATAATTACATTTCCTATAAATCTACATTACTTATAGAAGAACATAGAAAAAATACAATAACATAAAATTAAAATGAAAATATACAGTATGTCATAGATTGGTGGTTAGTTGATTCTACAAGCTCTATTCTTCTGTCCTCCATCATCTCTATAAGCTCACTCACATCTTTGCAGTTCTCAGACTTGGAGAAGTGAATGAGGTCGTCGTTGTACATGTCCTGGGTGTTGAGGAGGTCGCTGTACTCCTTCTGGCTCAGGTCCTCCGGGTTGATGCCGTTGGCACGCAGGAATTCCTGGTATGCCACGCTGAATGCCTGGCCAATGGACTGCGCTATGAGCTGGGCCTGATAGGGTAGATGAGACCAGAGAGAGACATTTAGCACTACGGCGCCACACACTCACACAATACACCCCCGAGTAGCATCTGAGTGTGAGTATGTTTATCTTACTCACAATCTGCTCAGCCAACGCAATCACAGTGAGCACTGACGACTGCAGTTCATTATGTTTTGTTTTGCCACTTGCTTTACTAGCAATAATTCACAAAGCAATCACCACTGCAGTGTCACAGTGTTTATGGGAAAGGTGCTGAGGCTGCAAACATCCACCGAGGGTTTTTATCAAAGTTTTCCCAACACACACACACAGTCATAAGGCTCTCACCACCCAGCAGAACAGCACAGTATGAAACAGAGCTCTTTCAGAGTGTTTTGCGTGGGAAACGTCTGTAATTGTGTTCATGGAGTCTGGGATCCTAATTAAAGGGTTGCCAGCAACATACCAACAGATTAAGAGCAATTGAACGGAATCTCTGTCCAAATTAGGGAGTCTAACACACATAAAGGAGCATTGAATGGTTGAATGGGTGAACTAAGGATATTTTAAGTTCAAGCAAGGGCCCTATGATTCCTCTTACTGCTGCAGTTCACTATTCATTTTCTTTTTCCTTCAGAAAAGCACACAAACTGCTCTTTGCACCTTTGGAAGCAACTCATCTCCATAAAACACATAGAAGAAGACTGATGAAAGGCAACTAAGAGCATTCCCATGGAGGAGTGGGGCTACAGGGTTCCATGATGATAAAAGAGCCAGAAGATCTTGACGCAGTTAGAGAGAGATAAAGGTTGAGGCTGCCTCTATCGATCACGCCCACGGCCGCAGAGAGTCCGCACCGCGAGCACGCCAGCCGGAGGATCGCTAGTGGAGGTCGCGGCAGTGCAGGGATCCTGGCAGCTGCAATGCATCATGGGGTGGGGTGGGCTCGGCTGTGTGTGGAAGGGATGGGGGGTTTGTATGTGTGTGTGTGTGTGTGTGTGTGTGTGTGTGTGTGTGTGAGTGTGTGTGTGTGTGGAAGGGGGTCAGTGAGTGAGGGTGACTGGGCAGAAGTCCCGCAGGAAAAAGGATGTGGCGAGGACGACTCAATTTCACATCCCACTGGAACACGCCGGAGACCAAATGAGATGCATATCCTTTTGTGTCCCAAGTTTTATAGTTCCTCCTCTGCCTCTGCCTCTTCCTTACGCTGTGCACTGAATGGCAAATGCCCTCATTTGCATATCTATTAACATACGGACGCATAGAGGGGAGAGGAAGCTCCCTCCACAGCACCTCCATCGGTACACTGATGTGACTTCATCTGGAGAAGATAAGGCTTCAGTCCGCTGTATTTAGCTATTCACTCTGTACTGATGCTCATTAAAAAGGAACAGAGAGAATGCAGATGAGATGTTGACAGAATGATTAAAAATGAAGACACACAGAATGACAGATTTGAAGTATTGATTCACAGTGTGATGTACTCTTGTGCCTCATTCTGTATGTAACCAGGTTCTCAGAGCCTTCACAGCTATCTACAAGATGTAATATTTACAGCTGAGTTATTAAGTTCTGATTCATTTAGTACTTTGACAAGCTCTGTCTGCTCCAAGAATTCAGCTATTCTGCATGTTCTTTTTTTTTCAGTCAGTAAAACAGAGCTCACGACGAAAATGGAACAAGCAGAGAAATTAATGCACAGAGGATAAAACCAGATAAAAAAAAAAAAAAACAATCACACACACACACACACACACACACACACACACACACACACACACACACACACACACACACACACACACACACACACAGTGCCTTACATCTTCAGACTCAAACACGTGGCAGATCATTTTGTACTGGCGCTTCTCGTCCTGGGCCGGGTCGGAAGCCTCCAGGTTCTCTTGTGAGTCGGGCCGAGGCATCCTGCGCCGGGCCATCAGCACCACGATGTTCCCGATGTCCGCTATGTACGAGATGGTCCGCAGAGGGTGGTCCATCATGGTCTCCTGCAGGGAGCATAAGGTGGGAGCACAGGATGAAAACCACATAACTAAAGATGGATTGCACACATTTATGTGAGTGTAAATATGAATATAGATGCAAATGTTGTTACATGATCACACTACTTACTATGCCATTTTAAATAGATAAGTTCCTCTTTCAAGCATTTTCTGCCAGGCTTTTCAGCAGGCTACTGTACTACAGAATCAGTGTGGCATTGTTGGGAGAAATGACACATTCAGCACTATTTTCCCAGCACCCCCCCCCCCACCCTCTCTCCTGTTCTAGCTTAGGAGGAATCCCTGCTGCTGTGGCCAAAAGGATTTTTCTGGTTCAAATGAATTGGGATAAAACACCCCTGTCTTTGGGAGAGTGCTGCCAGTGAGCAGAGAGCCCAGGAAGGCTTATGACTGGCACCATGTTCAAAGGAGACAAGGAAAAGCCATCTGTCTGCAAGGCTGATGACTTTAATTGCTGCCCCCCATTGTTTGCAAACCATTAGTTGAAGGGATGAGAGAAGAATTACAGAGAGAGAACAAAAGAGAAAGAGAGAGAGAGAAACTTGACAATATTGTACTGGGACATAGTGAGACCAGTGAAGCTCTTTGTGTATTTGAATTTGCTTGTATTGGTGTGTTTGAACCACACGCAATCAGCCAGCCAGACAAATGGACACAGGTTTTTCAAATGGACATGTTAACAGACGGACAGCAGAGGTGGACCTGTGAGTCGGCGTTGAGCACTTTGATCCTCTGGGTGGAGATGAAGAGGTCCACTTCAGTCATGGGCTGAGCCTCTCCCTCTGGGGCCTAGAATGAGAGAGAGAAAGAGAAAGAGAGAGAGAGAGAGAGAGAGAGAGAGAGAGAGAGAGAGAGAGAGAGAGAAAGAGAGAGAGAAAGAGAGGATGGGGAGAAGGGGATAAGAGAAAGGCATCAGTCACAGCTTGCATGGAATGACAGAACAGGATTAGTTTCATCTGAGCCTACTGTAAACATCCACGAAGAAAAGCTACATTGAGAGAGCTAGAGAGAGGACCCACAGAGGGAGACAGACACATATCATACATCCAGAGAGAGCAAGAACAGAGAAAAAGGATCCACTAGGAGCACATCCATTAAGAGACAGAGATAAGAGAGAGAGAAAGAGAGACACAGAGGTAGTAAGGAAAAGATACTGCACATTTAAGAGAGTGTGTATGTGTGAGTGGGAGAGTGAGAGAGTGAGAGAGTGAGAGAGAGAGAGAGAGAGGTGATGGCACATCCAGAGATGCAGTGAAAAGAGAGAGAGAGAGAGAAGAAGAGAGGCTGCTCCATTTTTAATTAAATTCTTATCTATCGGTATTTTTATCTCGCCAGCCCCATCCCCACTTGAGGGGGAGACAAAGGTGTCATTTTTCCTCTGAGCAGCATCTCACTCTCTCCTCGATGAACCTCTGCCAGCCAGAGAAACTCAATTTGTTTCTGGTGGTTTCCTCTGTGCTGCGCAGGCTTGTGAGGTTAATGTGTGGGTTAGTATGTGTTTTCATCGAAAAAGACTCCATCGAAAAAAAGGAGGTCAGGGTGTGAGGGAGGGAGGATTCACGGTGAACTATCAGAACGATTTGGCACGAGCCACCATCTTTACAAACACAAAAGAGAATGACAGTCAAGACAGCAAAATCACAGAAAGCCGTGCTGAACGAAGAACAGAAAAAAAGAAAGGTCAGAACGCGAACAAACACACCAAAACACTACAGCACACGTCACTCGGAGAAAGAAAAGGGCGCCTGCGTTTTCTGCATCCAGCAAATATCTGGTTCCCCCTCCTTGATTTTTGTGTTTGCGCTTAAGGCTACATTGGCACTACAGACAGGCTCCTGTCTATGTCAGATTCTTTAGAGTGATATCTGATGTGTGGGGGAGGATGAGAGAATGTGCGTGAAGGAACACGTACAGTAACAGACACACATCTGACACAGAAGTAATGTGACTGAATATCAGGTGTTGGGACTTGTTGCTGGATTCAGAAACAGAGCGAACTGGAGGCAACAAGAGTGACACTAGGAAACTAAAAGAAAGAAGAAAGAAAAAAGAAAGAAAGAAAGAAAGAAAGAAAGAAAGAAAGAAAGAAAGAAAGAAAAGAAGAAGAAACATGACACAGCGAAGTGTCGAGCAAGGCAAAAAATGTATAAATAACAACAGAAAAAAGTAAATAAAAAAAGAGATGCACAAACACCAAAAACCGATGAAGAATTACTGCACCTTCTTCCTGCTTTTGGCTAATTTCTGGGCCGTCTGCTTTGCATGAAACAAACAGAGACAGGAGAATGGTTAGAGCCGCAGGGACCAGATCAAAAAGAGTGGGTGGAGACTGTGTGTGGAGGTGGTGTGTGTGGTGGTGGTGGTGGTGGTGGTGGTGGAGCGGGGGGTTGCTTGGATGGGGTGGGGTGGGGCACACAGGAAGTTGGGGAGAGGTGGGTGGATCAACACAACACAGTCTGCTTGCGAACTGGCACATCGGCAATGTTATAGATCTTTCAGCACTTGCCATGATAACCTCTGTCAAAAATGCTGAAACTGTTTAAATCCTTTAACATAAACTCCATCTACAACCAAACTGGTAGAGCTACTAACACCACCACTAACTATATTTCCATCAAGTGGACATACGGTCAAGAATGTGTACTGTATACTGTACCCTATCAGTACTGTAGGTCTCTTGGCCGTAAAGTGTCCTGCTTGTCACTTACTCTCTTTTGTGCAGTTTCTGCTACATGGCTCCATTGGCTGAGAACAGTTTACCACAGCTTCAGGGCTGTAACTGAAGGAGGGCTGATCTTAAAGAAGATGTACTAGCATCCTTAAACTAGCTTTTCAAAACCAGAAGCGGTGCATGATGATATGGGGTTTAATATGGAGGGCACTGAGCCATTATCTAAAGTTCCTTTGTACCCCAGCAGAGGGCCCACTTGAGCTGTACCAAAGGCAGGGGCATTCTCATGTAATGCATGTTGTCATTACAGTTAAACCATATAAAAGGGGCATTCCCTATTCTGAGCACATTCAAGTGATTATATTTCAAAAACATGAGACATCACTCCCACTCAAAAGTGCACCTTATAACTGACTTTGAACATCATGACCCTTCCCCTCTGAATTAATGTGAGTGTGCTTATTATTTCACTTATATAGACACACTTTACACAAAATAAAAGCAGTTATGGTAACATGAGCTCCCTCTACACTCCACAAATAAACTCCACTCCACTAGGGTCAGGGAAATTGGAGAGCACAGGGAGCACTTCTGCCTGAGGGCCAGTTGATGTACAAACACCCACATCATTCAGGAGGGAAAAAAAAAATCAAAAAGCTCAAGCTGATGATCCAACATTATCACACATTGGAAAGCACACACAAACAACCTGTTCAATTCAGCCTAATTAGGTCAGTTAAAAATAGTGTGTTGTTATTAATCTGTCTCTGAAACAAACGAGGTTGGGATCACAAGGTCCTGAAGCAACAGCAGCACACCAGCTTGCCTCGGGGCAAATTCTCCCGCTCGTTTGGAGCCTCATTTATTAATGCCGATGGTTAGGCGTCCCCACCCACGAAGCCCAATCAATGACGCCTGGCTGCTTTAAACCGCCTCTGTTGTCTGAACAATGCTTTTAATCAATCCCGCACCTCATAAATTATTTAAAGACTTTGACCGAGCAGTACTCTAAGCCATGACTTAAGCCTTAGCTTCAGTAAGGTACACTGCTAGACCTAGATGCAGAGTTTTGTAGTGGCACTGAGGCTCTATGATTCCACTGTAGTATGGCTTTAACCAGCTTTTGCAGTCTATTTCATATGCAGTAAAAACAAGCCATAAAGCGATTAAAATAAGTGTAAAGGGTAAATTCATTTAAATTCTATTAAAAAAATGAATTTTAATCAACCTACTTTATGAAGCTTAGTAGGCCTTTTGGCCTTCTGGTGAGCCCTATGTACACAGCATAGCAACCAATGGCCACCAGGCCATGCTTAATGACTACCCCTGCAGAGGTAATGTCCTAAAACAAATGGTCGCATCTTGTTAACATTAGAATGATCCTGCATCTCATATGCAACCCAACCCAACGCTAATTGCATCACAAGCAAGGAGAGCTTCTTAGCATTTAGCATGTTTGGGCCAGAGGGAGATTAGGTTCTCGCGTAAGAAAAAAAAGTTGAGTCATAACATGCAATGTGTCATTGGCTTGGGGTTTAACATGTCATACTGAAGCAACATAATAATGTGGAGATTTAAGCCCCAGGAAAGTGATGAAGAGGTGACAGGACACTAAAACGTCACTAGTGATTTAGCAAAATGCTAACTATAGCCTCATCACGGTAATGTCCAATGACTAGCATCTAATCTATAAGGCTGAGTCACAACACATACGTCGTGCTGGCATATGCCAAATTCAGTCGAGGGAGAAAATATAGAATATAGTACTTCAGAGAGAAAGCTCTGCAGTTTATCATCTGTTTCCCACACTTATTATTACAATTATGTTAGTTCAGATACCCACTTCGTCTGTTATCTCTCAATATTAATTTGCTGTCTTTGTCAGACCCCCCCAAGACTAGCACAGACACTAATTCAAAGAAGTCTTTTGAAGATCTAATATATTTATTAACAAGTATGTTATCTAATGAGTGTGGGAACTAATAGCAGAGATATTCTCCATCTTGGACGGCCTACGCGAGCTGGCCATCTCCGCTGATCAGACCTTGAGAATGAATGTTAGCAGTAGTTATAGACAGGATTTTCTTTCTCTTTCTTTTTTGCCTTCCCTCAGACATGCTGAGGTAAATAAAAAGTCAGAAGTCAGAACAGTGAAGCAGAGAGCTGATCAAAGTGATCTGTTCTGGCAAAGGGCCATACGCACACACACACACACATAGGCTTGCACACAAACACAGGCTTGCACACATGTGGTAACACACACACACACACACACACACACACACACACACACACACACACACACGTCACGCATGCATACTGTGACTCACCTTGATGCGGCTCACAGCCTCTTGGGCCTGCATCATGCGCACGTTCTTCGACGGGGTCTTGTCGGAGAGGAGCTGCGTGGAGCCCAGGTAGTTAGCAGCGAAGATGATGCCATCGATGAGGTCCTCCGGGTCACAGGGGCCTGGCACTGCCACAGACACACACAGACACACACACAGGAGAGCGTTTCAGAGGTGCTGCCGTAACCTGAGGCACTAATGGCTGAGTAAACATTAAGGCAGAGTAGCGACAGCTGAAGCGGTGCCAGGTGCCAAAGCACACTCACCTTCCACGTACGTGGGGAAAGAAGCCAGACTTCTCCGGGACTGAGTCGTGAGGGAGAAAGAATACACATAGAGTAAGAGCAATTGAGACAAAAAAATACAACCCATTTTGGTTTGATTGATTACAACGGATGGAGTTTGTGGTTTGACTTTTGCTTTGGTTCCTGCTTGTGTAGTTGCTAGTCGTTTGCATTGGTGTTCAATTTAAACTCCTTTCTTCAACACTTGAATTTCCCCTGGGGATCAATAAAGTATCTATCTATCTATCTATCTATCTATCTATCTATCTATCTATTCTATAAAACCTTAGCCTGCTACTCACAATAGATGAGATTTGCTTCGGTCATGATCACTGATTACTATTCCTTGTTTCCTTGCTCTTGACTACATGGCCCACACTGATGGAGGACACTGGGAAGCCAGCGGGTGCCTCCATGTTTGGAGAGGCTCTCACCTCTTTCCCGGCGGGCGATGGCGTCTCGAAGCTGTCACTCCCCTCGAGCATAGGCATGTGGTGGCTGGAGGACTCCGCCCCTTGGGGTGAGTTGGACCCAGAGCCTGGAGACTGGTAGAGAAACACAATTGGGGTACGGTTCATATGGTTGGGGTTATGGTTATGGTTCATAAGGTTGGGGTGAGGTTCATATGTCTGTCACAGAAACACTGCCAGGAACTCATTTAAAAGTGGTTTTATTTTAGCTTATGGACCACACGTCTTGTGCACCACGCCCCATAATAAACGGTATCTCTCATGGCTGGCAATGATGTGCAATACTCTCATGAAGAACATTTTGACACTTAAAACATGGATATTTTCAGGATGTACTCATATGGGTTTATTGTAGGGGTTGCCCTCTGCTCCAAAACCATATCTTACAGGATCTTCGGAATATAGTCTGGAAATGTTCAAAAATATTTTATATACCGAATATTCTGTATTTGACCTACAGCATAGGTAGTTGCTAAGGTGTAGACAAAAAAGTGATTACACATTGAAAATGTATCAGTCATTAAGGCTGCTGTCAAGACAGATTGCAAGTTATATTATGCTATTATATGAAGCTGTGCTGATGCTACTCTAGCCTATCTTGAGTGAAAGGTTGTAATGACTCTTGTTCCGACTTAATTTATTTGTTTGGCTGATTTGCCTTGCACTGCCTTGATCCCTGCATTAGTCATTTGAAATATAATTTGGATACAGCTGTAGTCCGATGGAACGTTTCCAGACCACAACGAATGCAATGAATGTGGCTTGGCAGGCCAGGAAGAGAGGTAGTATTTGAAAATGGTAAACCAAAAAAACGCAACAAACCTTAGCTGTCATCTACGGGACAAATGAGATTAACTTAATCCCCTAAGGGTTTAGTTTTGTCATGTTGCCTATGAATCACACCACACATCAATAGATGTTGAAAAGCGTGAAGGTGTCTCAGTTCAAGGCTCACTGCATTAGACTGACAATTACACTGCAATTTTAGACAGCTTGACTTGCAGTGGCGTTGAAATGGTTTGAATCTGAATATGTTGACTACCCTGACCTTCAGTTAAGGTGCGCAAGTGTGGGTGAAAAAGAGAGCAAGAAAGAGAGAGAGAGATAGATAGAGAGAGAGAGAGAGAGAGAAGGAGAAACAGAAAGACAATGAGAGTATTGGTTCAGGAAACCGACACCTAGAGTGGGGTTGAACTGACTCCAAGCCTTGTGTTAAATTGGCACAGTCCTTTGGGCATTCAAGACTGGGCAAGTGGGTATGAGGCATCTCACATCTGGGATCAAAATAAAACCTCACAGCAACCCCATAACAAACACTGGCAAAGCTAGAACAAAAATGAATGATAGGAAATCTTTAACACCTTACATCGCTGGACTGTCTGACACATGCATCTTGTATATGTAGATGACATCTGAATACCATCTGCATATACAGTACACTATGCATGTTTGCGCTTGGATTGAACCAGGATTATCTTTCACATTAGATGATGGGTAGATCAGATGGTGCTCTCAGACATTGAGACACCATGTTCTCATCAACCATAGTTGCAAAGATGAGTGACAACATGAAATTATTCAAGGCACCTGGCACCCAAATATTACATCAGCAACCCCTTAGCACTTCTGTGTGAAACTGCAATGTACAGCAGGATGAGAAGCCAAGATTGAATCCCACAACAGCAGCCCACAGAAGAGCATTAAAGGTACAGTCTGATTCTAATTTCATACACTGTTTGTCAAATTCACTGAATTGCTCCTCACTATCTTCTAGCTTCCCATCCAGTGTCCATTGATGGCATTATCAATCGCAGCCAATCAACAACAAGGAGTTCAACACTTCAGGAGCACAGGAGAGAGGAGTGTAAATTTGATTGCCTGTTGAACATAAATAACAACCTTTTGCGAAAGCAGACTGCAGCTGTGTAACTGTAGGTGATACATTTATGATCTTTTAACTTAGTGTCCCATTTTAAATGTGTTATGCACTAAAACCAAAGTGTTAAAACAAAGGAATATTTAATAATTAATTCAACAAATAAGAGGCATCGTCTAATTAGTGTTTTTATCTAAAGATGAACCTTTAACAAACAGTAGAATAAACTTAGCATGGGCCTGAAACAGATCATGTTTCTTCTAGCAGCTTAATGATGAGAAATTCTCTCACTGACACCTCACTCCCACTCAGTTACTTGCTGTCCTCCCCCTGGTGTCATGACTACATGGAAAATACCACAAGTGGGTTTCGAGCCCAGTAGATGCCCGCTAATGACCAGCACCACTGTGAGCATGCTATTATTGTGCCTTCTTCTGTTCATTATAACACCATAATTGTAGACAGTGTAATTTAGTCTCTCACACCCATAACAGTGTTGTTATAATGAGTACAAAATAAGAGCAGTGGAATTTCTCTCTTCTCCTGAAGACACATGACATGATGCTAAATGAGTATTTAAAAATTACAAATACTATGAGCAACGCAATATTACCTCATCCTCATCAATCAAAGGGACCTCATCTGTCTGACGATGTTCAATTTGGTACATCCAGAAGTTCTCCATGGCGCTGAGAGAAATCTTTTTGCTAACACGACAGTAACACTCTCTCAAAACTCATGAATGGACTCACTGAATGCTTGAGACTCTGTCAAACAGCAGTGTGCTACGCTGTGCTGTGCTATGCTGGAGCAGTAGGCTGTGTTGTGCTGGACACTGGGCTTGACAGAGGCATCCAACCCAAATGGCCCCGCTAGTCTCCTGTGACGCTCAGGCAGATCGAGCTTCAAGCAGGCCAATGAGGACCCAGGCTAACCACGCTCCGGTTACAACAGCCCTTACTCTGACTCTGGCCTGCTGGCTCTTACTGTCGCCTGAGTTACTCTGGTTCATAGCCTTTGCACCAGCAGGAATCACTATGAAGGTTATGGTGATCAGACATTTTTCAGGACATTCTGTGAATGACACACATTGCCACTACATTTGTTAGTGTTTGTGTACATCTTTTTCGTCATGTAAAGACACACAAGGCGCTGTTTGGGTTTTCAGGGACTCAAGAGCGTTATCTTCCTGGTATGTGCTCGTGCTCAACTCAGACGACAGTCTCTAAGTACAATACATACAAAAAACAGACCCAGCTGTGCTAGATAAATGCCTTCTTTAAACACATTTTAAACCTTCTCTGTGGCCTGATAAAGAGAGGCTGCTTCTCTCTCCTCTAATGTTACACTATCTGAGCAATGCTGAATTATTCACAGGCCGCTCTTTTCTGTGTGTCTCGCCTACACTAAATAAATCATCCTTAGCAGGGGAGGAAGGACAATAAAGCAGCAGAGGACTCAGATAGTGAGGGGGAACTCTTAGTATTTGGACCCGTCAAATCAAATGTTAATGTATGGTACAAATGGTCAAACTTTAAGCTCTAATTTTTTCTAACCTCTTTTGTAGAGATTTTCTGAAGTCTTTTTTATTTATTTTTCTTCGTTTTTGGGTGAGACAGGGGAGATTTAACCCGAGTTCTAGCTACTTCTCTGTGTTTTCAATTGCTGTTCTGTTTATCTTGTGCCACTGCTGAGATGGCCTGGGAGGCTGAACGCTACGTGCTTCGCCCAGTAAACACTGACCCAGCGGCCCCCTCTTTCCCCCAGAGACTGGCAGACATGCACCGTGAGACATGTGGGGCAGCCGTGGCCTACTGGTTAGCGCTTCGGACTAAACCGGAGGGTTGCTGGTTCGAACCCCGACCAGTAGGAACGACTGAAGTGCCCTTGAGCAAGGCACCTAACCCCTCACTGCTCCCCGAGCGCCGCTGTTGTTGCAGGCAGCTCACTGTGCCGGGATTAGTGTGTGCTTCACCTCACTGTGTGTTCACTGTGTGCTGAGTGTGTTTCACAAATTCACGGATTGGGATAAATGCAGAGACCAAATTTCTCCCTCACGGGATCAAAAGAGTATATATACATACTTATACTTACTGGCATCACCCTCCTCCCAGGGTTACATTCAGACGTTTCCCTCTGACCCTGTATGCCCGTTTCATGACATACGGTTTAAATCTAAGCCCTTGCCTGAATTTCACTGTGGAGATTAGTCTCTACAAAGTGCAATTCAATTGATATTTCACCCTCAAGTCAGTGAAAACTGGCCACATGCAGTGTTAAAGATCAATAGGACTAGAGATAGAGCGAAGAGAACCGGTGTCAAAGTGCTAATCTGAGTATTTGGACATGTGGTTTATAAACAGTATGGAGCACAAAGCCCTGCGGCATCATTGAGCTCGGTGGGGTTAGCATCCCACAGAGAGGTGCAGAAAGTTGCAGAAGCGGTAAATGGGAAACAAACAGGCAAAAAATAAAAAATAAATAAAAAAAATCGGCTTGAGCCTGCTGAGCCGAGATAATCAGATCGAATGCTCTGCTCTGTTGTCAATCCTGGATGGCTGCACACAGGGAGATGGAAAAAATCAGCTCCCAATTTCACAGATTGGGCTGCGTCAAACGCCTCTGTGGAGCCGCAGTGCCTCACCACACCACGGCTTATACTGTAATTATCTCTCGAAAAACATCAGCGCCGCAAGTTCGCTGACAGTGTTTTAAAATGGTACTGTCAATCTGTGAGACACTTGCAGCGGTGGTCTGGTTGCATTGTATTTTTTCTCCTCTCTCTCTCTTCTTTGTGTCGAGTCTGACGCAAATGACTCACAGGGTGGATGATCAGCACAGTGAGCTGTGGTGTCTGACTCTCGCTGAATATAATTAAGGACTCACTGGCCGCATGTGTATGCAGCCGTTTTGCACGCTGGGCGTCGCAGACAGAGCAGGGAATTGTTCTTCTGTTCGCCAGTCACTGCGTCACTGGGACCAGAGTCCCTGCTTGTTCATGGAAAAACAAACAGCAGTGCTTAATGAATCCCTTCCTCCCAGACACAGAGAGCGGAGGAGAGCAGAAAGGGAAATAGCTGTGTAATCAAGAATGATGGCTTGCACTGGGTATGCAAGAATATGTGTGTCTGAGTGTGCGTATGTACAGTATGTGCATGTGCATGTGCGTGTGTGTGTATGTGTGTTCACGTATGTTTGTATGTGTATGTGTATGTCTGTGTGTGTGTGTGTGTGTGTACATATGTTTGTATGTGTATGTGTGTGTGTGTGTGTGTGTGTGTACATATGCTTGTATGTGTATGTGTGTGTGAGTGTGTGTGTGGTGTGTGGTGTGTGTGTGTGTGTGTGTGTGTGTGTGTGTGTGTGTGTGAATGTGTGTATCTGCATGTGTGGGAGAGAGCTTATTTGACCAGTGCATGTGGTCTGTTTTGACTTCACACACCTGCAGGATAAAGCTGACGTCAGAGGGATCTACAGCATTAACGGAGGTTAGTGTGTGGCAGTGATATTATCGCTCGAGCAGAACATATTTCGCTCACTCAAAGTCCTTCCTCTGACAAAAGCTGAGGTAAGACATTTGGGCAAAGAATTCGCATGGAGAGAGGGGGTATTTCTTTTAAAAGTATAAGACAAGGAACTCAGAGGGCAGAAAATATAGAAATGAAGATTTAGATAACTTTCTGGTCCTTCAATATAACAAGGTCAACTCTCCCCTCCAAACCTACCCCCCTCTCTCGCTCTCTCTCTCCCTCTCTCTCCCCCTTTCTCTCTCTCTTTCCCTCTGAACTTATCAGCAGTGGCCTAGCTGTCGATGTTCAGGAGGAGGACAGCTCCATTTGCACACACCGGTCACACGCGGCACTCGTGGAATACAGATGAGCGCGGGCCTCCGGGCCGCGGATAAGCTGAGCCATTCCATTATAGTGCGGCTGAGCCGCTCTTCATTTCCCACAGGCAGCCAATTTGTCCGGCGCATTGGCAGGCTGTGCTCGGCAGGGGGTGGGGGGGGGGACAGGGGTGGTAGGGCAGTTGAGCAGCGGTGCCGTGGCACACCGGAGACCAAGAAGTGCAGCCTCGCTAAAACACTGCGAATGTCCTTTGCCTTAAATCGAGACGCTTCGCTCACTCCCTCACCATAACCTTACCACTCAGCCGTTGTTTTTTTTCCCCTCCATGTGCAAAGCGCACCCACCTCGGGCCAGAAAAAGAAAATCGTTCCTTAGCAACTGAGCTTTTCTGTGGCTTTGTTCTAAAGACAAACCTTGTTTATCGGGTGCTGACTGCAGAGTCGATATGAGATGTGGTGATATGAACGAGTAGCATATTGATAACAATCTGATTCAACCCACTGCATGACACTCAGAACCCCAGGGAATGTTAATTACACTGTCAGTGCAGACGGAAAAGCTTTGGTGGACAAACAATTAATTGCACATTTACATGAGAAACGCAGGTTTTCCACTCATTTAGAAGATCATTTAGTCAAGTCTTATCAACACTGTCAAACAAATATACAGAGATCACCCTACACATTAATGTGCAATATGCATAGTACCATCATACATTATCTATTATGTAGTAGTATCATTTCACTTAATAGACAAATAGATAGTAATGTTATGTATAATATAATACTGTGTAGAATAAGCTGTGTCCACAGTACCCACTGTACAGTGAACATTGAAATGATCATTGAGTTGTGTATGAGAAGGACCGAAACTCTACTCACTTCACCCCCTAGTGACGGCTGTAGGTCATTCTCAGCAGTGGGGCTCAGGTCCTGCCTCATCACCCAAATGGGCTCTTTGGGCTCATCAGGCGTGTAGGGCGAGCGCACTGTGCGCGTCTTCACTTCCTCGATGGCCTCCTTGATGTCCTTGATGGCCAGCGAGATGGCGTCCCTCTTCTCCCGGCTGATGCGCTGCTGGGCGGGCCTCTCGCCGGGGCTGACGTTGGGCAGCGGCACCTCCACGTCCTCCTCCTCTTCCATCATCTCCTCGCCCTCCTCGTCGGCCGGCTCCATGGGCTGGTCTTGGTCCTCCTGAGCGGTCTGGACGCTGTGCTCCGATTCGGGCCATTCGCCTTCCTCTTCCTCCCCCTCTTCCTCTCCCTCGAGGCCCATGGCCGCGCGCTGCAGGCTCTGCGAGCTCAGGCTCTCCTTGACCTCGGCCACGATCTGGTCGATGTCCTCGTCCTCGTGCTCCCGCTCGCAGCTGTCGGAGCGCGGGTACGGCGCGAACTCGGCCTCCTTCTCGGGGCTGTCCGACTCGCCGTCCGAGCGCTCGTCGTAGTGGTGCAGGCGCGAGCCCACCGCCTCCTGCTGCCGGTAGGTGCTGCCGGTGCTCCCGCCGCTGTCCTCGCGCTCAAACTGCCGGAAGCTCAACTGCTGTCGCTGACGGCAACGCTGCTGCTGCTGCTGCATCTGGCACTCGGGGCCTCCGCCGGCGTGCGCCGCCGCCTCGGCGATCTCCTCGTACACGTGCTCCTGCGGGCTGTAGTCGGCGTAGGGCTCGTCCTTCGTCGCTTCGTGCACCTCTCCACCGCCGCCGCCGCCTCCGGTGGGACCTGCCCCCTCGCGGGCAGAGGAGACGCGGTACGCCGGCTGGGTGTAGACGTAGTTGGAGTAGCCGCTGCCGGGGTTGGGGGCCTCCGGGTGGAGGGTGCGGGGCCGCTCGGTGTTGGGCAGGGGGTCTCGCGGCAGCGGCGGGGCCTGCGGCGGATGCTGTGGCTGCGGCTGCTGCGCTGGGTGTGGGTGGGGCAGCTGCTCGGACTCGGCGCTCTCGGCGTACTCGTCGGCCTCGGGCCGCAGCGTCAGGCCGTAGCCGCTCTCGTCCTCGGGCTCCGGCGGCTCCAGGGCCATGTCGGCATCGCCCTCGGCGCGGTCCGTGTGGTTGTGGAAGGCGCTCTCCGTGCTGGCCGAGCGGTTAAGCGCGCCGTCGTCCTCCTCCGCCTCTTCCCGTTCGGCCGGTGGGGCTGCCGGTGGCGGAGCCTGAGGCTGTGGCTGGACAGGAGGGGCATGACGCTGCTGCTGAACCTCCTCCCTCTCCGCCCTCTCTGCCTCTCTCTGCTGTCGCTGCCTCTGTCTCTGCTGCTGCGCTCGCAGCCTGGCCTCGTTGTCCCCTTGCCTCCGGTAGCGGCTGACCGCCGGCCTCGGGATGGGCTGCTGGGGCTGGGCCTGCTGGCCCTGCGTGGCCTGCACTGTCTGCTGCGCGTGCTGCTCGGCCGCCTCCGCGTCCCCCTCCGTCGCTCTCCGCTGGCCCCTGGGTCTGCTGGCCTCCGAGGGGTCATACCTGCGGTACCTGGCGGGGGGATGCTGCTGCTGCTGCTGCTGGCCGTTGTCTCCCCCGTGCCCGTTGTTGTTGTTACTGCTGCTGCTGCTGCTGCTGCTGCTGCTGTGGTGGTGGTGGTGGCGAGTTCGGGTGGGTCTGGAGCCTCCCTCGCTCGATCCGCCGTTGTCCTGCCTGCGGCGGTGGCCGTGCGTCTGCGGGGCCGCGTGTTGCGTCTGCGGGGGTAGGTCGGCCTCGACCGCATCGCACGGCTCCACGCCCAGCGGCGCCTCCTGCTGGCTCATGGCTGCGCTGCCTCGGAGAGGGTCGGACGCTCTACGCTGCGCGCATCACACCTCACGGGGCTTAGCTTCCACACGGCTCAAAGCGACTGCTGCAGTCAGGGGGGACAAAACAAACACACACACACACGTGAGTCACTGACTGTCGTTCCCCAGAGATCATACTCAAACATGACTAGTCTCATTATAGTGCTACGTACACACTATGCTGATGTGTGTTTTAAGCTCCTGTATACATCCAGAGTCCAGATGGCTTTGAAATACAGCGCACCACGAAGCAAAAGTAAAAGCACCACAAAGATTTTTTTTGCCTCTGTCATATCACTTGGGATTGCATTAGTGTTTAGTGTTTAGTGTTTAGCATTTAGCGGGGATGTGCTGCATAATCTTATTACTCGCTCTACAGTCATTTATAAGCACTTTCCACTTGTGCAGAGGAGGGGCTGACTTGTCTTGTAGAATGGGAAATAGTTGGTGCAGTACAGAGAGTAGTGCCATTGGGATTTCTCTCTGTATTTGTTTCTTTTAGTGATTTATGCTTGTTTGCTACGTGGTCACTAACCAATTACACCATATTAGCTCTTGAGGTGTATTTTCTTTTTAAGTGTCAAGTGTTTGCGTCATTGGGAGTGGAACAGAACAAACCAGTTAGCTTTCCCCCTCAGGGACCCTTGAATCACTGTTGTGACTTAACTCTACAGGAGATACAGTATGGACATACAACACGATATGTAGCTGAAGAGTGGCAACTGACATGATCCCTCTTGGTCATACTGAAGAGTGGCAACTGACATGATCCCTCTTATCTTGGTCATACTGAAGAGTGGCAACTGACATGATCCCTCTCATCTTGGTCATACTGAAGAGTGGCAACTGACATGATCCCTCTCATCTTGGTCATACTGAAGAGTGGCGCTGATCAAACTATCACAGGAGATTGGAAGACCAACTAAATCATGACCAAAAATCACATTTTAACCCATCTCTGGTTGCCTGACCTACTGAAATCTCTCCCAACACACGCACGCATGCACGCACACACACACACACACACACAGGCACAAAAACACATACAGGCACACACACACACACACACACACACACACAGACTCACTGATCCAGGAACTGGACACAGACCCCACGGGTCTTCCTGTGTAATCCCCTGATCTGTGCTCAGTGCAGTGATTTCACAAGATTGCAACACTGACCCACTTAAAGCCACAACCTTAATAACGGGAACCTCCTGTGTCCTCTCTGCTCTCCGCCAGCCAATCCCCAAACACCTCTTTCAAATGTCAGCCAATCCTCAAACGCCTCTTTCAAATGTCAGCCAGTCGCACAAGACGGTGGACCGCTGCCCATTGCTGCCTCCAGATACTGTTCTTTAGCATCCAGTAAAAGGTGAGGCTTCATCTGCAATCAACAACAACAACAACAACAACACAGAATCTCACAGGCAAAGGATTACAGTCCCTATCTGAAACCATGCTGTAAAATAACACTCTGGTAGCAGCAGGCGTCCTCCCTCCCTCAGATAAATCAAGGCATGTCAAGGATTCTTCATCTCTCTCTCTCTCTCTCTCTGAAGCCATTTTCTGTGTTTTGTACCCAGTTTTCATGATCACAAGGAGATGAAACCTCCCTTGTAGCTAGAGTGAAGAAAGACAAGGGGAAAGTAACGAAGCAGGAAAGCCTTGAGATCATCTGGTATGATGGAGCTAGGTGAGTACTTGTGACTGCAGGCGATGGGGTCTTAGAAAACAGTATGAGTCTGATTGGGATTCGGTTTTGTGTTGTAATCACCGTCAATGAGGGTGACACCTCATTTTGTTTGGGGAGAGAACGCATACATGCACAGAGAGACACACACTCACACATAGACAAACATCAAGCTCACACACAAACAGACACACACACACATACACACACACAGACACACACACACACACAGACAAACATCAAACTCACACACAAACAGACACACATCCAAAAATACACAGGTTCATGCAACACACACACACACACACACACACACACACACACACACACAGAGACAGGTAGACAGGCACACAGACAGACAGACACACACACACACACACACACACACACACACACACACACACACACACACACACACACAGAGGTTCAGTGGGGCCCTGTCAGCTGGGCCAATTTATGTCTGCTGCTCACCCAGACTGCAGAGAAAAATGTCTGGCCGTGACTGTGAAAGATGGCGTGCCTTTCTGAGCAAGCACACAGGCACGAACGAGGAAAGAAAATAAAATACCATGGAGCGAGAAAAACACAGAGACAGAGAGAGAGAGAGAGAGATTTTAAATTGCGGCCAGCACTCATCCAGCACATCAAGCCAGCATCAAACAGATTTCTTTAGCACTTTCCAAATCTCCCAAAAGGGACCGTCATTTATCACTGTACATTTTGTATTAACGCTCACAGCAGCAGAGACATTACTGGCTCCTCCCCTGTGTAAAACCTGACATCAGTCCTTTTAGGCAAGTCCCTCCGTTCGGCGGCCATATTGCAATGCATTTTGGGCACTTATTGGGCATCTATTTCAGGCAGAACTGCCCGTGCATAAGGGCACAACACCAACCTCGCTCCAGCAGCAAAATTACATCACATGATTGGCACGATGTATTCACATGTCGAGTTTTGGCCCCAGAAGGAGCGGGATATGTGTAGACAACTGCCATATAGGCGTTACAAACTAACCCCATGCCTTACTATGGAGGATGTTTTTAAAGTGCTGTGTCTCCTCATTAGAAAGTCTCTGCTGACATGCTGACAGCGTCCCTCCTCCTCCTCCCCAGTCATATGCAGCTGCATCTCAGCCACATCTCAGCTGAATCCTAAGGATGAACAGGTAGGAATTCCTCCGAACCAAATTAACCTCCATGCATAATTCCATAAACACCCTTAGGCAACCCACACACACACACACCTTCAGCATTTCAACAACTAATGAAAAGAGGGAGGATGTGTTTTTCTTGTTTGAGTATGATACCTTGCCTTTTTGATTTTGTTTCATCTCCTCAGACACGTTTTACACATACATGTGAAAAAAATAACAAAGGAGAGCTTTGCTTCTCATGGAAGGAGAAGAAACGCAATATAAAGAGTAGATAACCCAGTAAGTAAACACACCGCTGTAGATCCCTAAGACCTTTGCAGCTATAACACCAAATGCATGAATTTAATTTAGAACTCGCCTCACCCCTCAAATGCCCATTTCACATGGGTGCCAAACAGCAAGGATGCCTTCACTTCACACGGAAGTTGCAGCATGGTCGTGCAGCACAGCACGGTGCGCTGCCCAACACTGGGAGGCCTTGCGGGAGTCTGGAGGATGAGACATATGAATCGTGCCACAAAGCAGGAGAGAGTTTTATTAACTGGGGAGCCGCGTGCCTTTGAGCTGCAGCTGGGCGAGGCAGCGGCGGGATATTACCCAGCATCCTCCTCACCCCGACTCGACTCGCTCGCACATGCACTCGCTTATGGCCAGCAGGCTGTTGACGGAGGTTCCAACCAGCAGGAAGTGGACGACCAGAGGCGCTGAGCAGAGATGAAGGTCAGTGGTAATGGAAGAGGTAGATGAAGGAAAAAAAATATTTGTGGACTAATAAACAAAGAAGTGGAAAAAGTGAAACCTGGTTCCTCTCTCTCACTCTATCTATCTACTGTATCTCTCTCTCTCTCTCTCTCTCTCTCACACACACACACACACACAAAACACACACAAACACACACACACACACACACACACCTCCATCTCCAGGTGGGCCGGCAGGTGGGCATCTCTCAAGGCAAGCTGAGTTCTTTCTTTTTCCTGTGCAAGTAATGGGGAGGGGAGGATTGATCAAGAGGGTTTCATACCCCCCCTCTCCAATTTCATACACTGCTTCCAGAGGGGGGTCTGGCATGCTTCTTGTCAAGGACAGAGTAAGCCATGGCTGAAAGCTACCTCACAGATCTGCCCAGGTAGAAAGGATGGGAAGAACAGCATCTTTCTTCTCTCAGTGTCAAGATGCTCTAAGGCAAGCTGACTGCACACATTTCTGTGCATGGTCTATTTATAATGGTCTTGTTCATGCATACATAGACAAATACATACATACATACATATATCCCTGCATCTGTTTTCTTAATAAGCTCTGCAAGCAGCAGAAAATAAATCAACACGATAATTAATTTGAAAAAAAATCCTGCTCCATCAATTAGGGAAATGTGTGAAACCAGCACAAACTATACCCCCACATATAGCTAGACAGTGGTAATGAGAACAACAGCATAAAAGAAGGATAACCCACATGTGGTAGAAAGGGGAGAGTGAAGAGGCCAAGATGAATGGGCTTGTTTGCATTGGCAACCTAATCAAATGCAGCTCGGGAGATTTGACAAACTCCTGGACACAAAGCCCAGTTCTGCTGCCAACACAGAACTCTGGCATTCGCAGGAGTGAGATAACAATGATACAGAACAAAGAGCGTCTGCACTCAGGGAGCGAGCGTTAGCGGCTGAACGCTACACTGAGGCGGCTGGGAAGGGCTTTAGCTTGTCTTACTCCAGTGCACAATGCTAGAGCATAGCAGGGCATTACAGCACATCTATTGTGCTGCGTTATTGTACAACATAACTATGCAGACTCCTAGTTACCCCGTTAAGAATAGGATAGTATATGCAGGCAGCAGCAGAGAACCCTGTGTTTGAACAAAACCCTGACCCAGACATAAAAGGGTTTATCTTAAGTCTCCCCGGAAATCATACAGACAACCATGGTACTGGAATTATATGAACTCATCTCAAAGCTGTCCATATAATAACAAATCGAAGTGAATTTTACATGACAGTGCTAAGCCAATAAATCCACTGCATATTTTAAGTCACAGGAGATAACGTCCCCCCCTATCAGAACAAAACGTCTCACGCTGGTAGGCTGGAGAAAGCTCTCTAGTTAGGCATGGCTGCATGACTGGGAGATGGGGTGGTTCAGGCCGAGCTGGACTGGAATCGACTGCAGTCCTGGGGCATGGCGGGGGTGTGAGGTCAAACAGCCTCACAAACGAAGTCACGCTGCAGCGCAGGGCGGCCCACACTGGACTACTCATTAGCGCGTCTGCAGCAGCAGCAGCCGCCCCACTGCAGAGCTCCGCTCCAAACTCTGCAATCGGATCCCTGCCAACAGAGCAGGCAGGCAGGGAGGACACAGATGAGACAGATGAGACAAGAGAGACGGAGACGGAGACGGAGACGGAGAAAGAGAAAATGGAAATAGAGTGATAATGAAGCTCTCTTTGTGTAAAATGAATCCATACTCAATTCAGTCCTTCTCCGTGTCACACCTCTGCTTAAAATTCGCTCGTCAGCTAGATGTAATTACCTGCTCCCTGCCCCCTGCAGTGAATGAATCTCATAAAAACAGCCTGGGAAGAGCTGGTGGTGATGCAGGAGATGAGTGGGTTTTTCTGGTGACAGTGGTGATCGTGCCGGCAGATGATTGATCATTTCCTCCACAGTCTCTCCCAGCAAGCTCACTCACTTTTTCACAATTACTGTAGACACTGACAGAGAGACGGCGAGTGCACCGACAAAGCAACTACTTGTGAATGGCTCCATCAGTTTGAGCTAGCAGGCAAAAAACAACAGCAGCCATTAAAGCTCCATAGCACTCTGACAACCTGACAGCCACCCACAGCGTAGCCACACAGCTGCTGACGCACTCACCACCACCAACACCACACCCCACACTCTGCGCCTGAGCACCAAGGTGAGTAACGACAGGGTGGGGGACCTGCCTATATATCAGCAGCTGTTTATGTAGATATACATCACTCTGATTCTGTCACTCCGCCGAGACCACACGCTCTCTCAGCTCCAACACCACCTAAATGAATCCACCTGCTAGAGCGATGCTCTCATTTTCTCCCTCTATCTCTCTCTCTCTCTCTCTCTCTCTGACAGGGATGGCCACTTTGATTGAATCCGTTCCTGCAAACTGGATTAGCGCTTTGTGGTTTGACAGACCAGGGGTGTAGACTGGTAGGCATCTGTGTGGACACAGATTGATGTGAAACATGGACGGGTGGAGGCCTCAACACAAACGCAGCATATCTGCGAGCAGAGCCCCGTCCTGTGTGGCACAGGGAGTGAAACCTGGAGGGCATCATTTAGAAGAGAGAGGAGCTCCACCTCCTCCCCTATTAAGAACCGCATATGCTCATTACTCCTAATCTCTTGCACTGCACAAGATTACCACCTGCTACTGGGGCTCCGAATTATGGAGCACATGGAGCGCTCTGCAAAACCCCTGCTACATTTGTTTCTTGTTTCTGGGAAAGCTCTCTGTCATCAGCATGAAAAGTAGCTGTACATCTGTCACTCTCTCTCTCTCTCTCTCTCTATCTCTCTGCATACAGACATTGTCACCAGGCGCTCCTCTGCGGAAACAAGGAGAAGTAATTTCCTTTCTCCCCACGTGTCCTTCTGATGGGCTCAAGATTAAAAGATGCTCAGTCGATGCTCACAACTACAGTTATCCCCCCAGGACAGAACCTATCCCTGCTGCCCCCCACCCCCCGGCCCAATCCCTCCCAGTCTTCAGGACCAAGGACAGCTGCCTTTATCTATAGGTAAAAAAGGACAAGCCAAGCACATGTGACAGGACATCAGCTTTGCTGCTGATCCTCTGGGGAAGTTTGCGGGAGAAGGCTTATAAAGAAGCGCTGGTTGCTTGTCGTGTGCTGATCGATGGTATGGATCCCTGCTCGCCTCCTCCACCTCCTCTCTGACAGCTGCCTTCCACACTTGCCTCTGCCCACAGGCAAATCAAATCCGACCCGCAATTCACTGTGACCGGATCAAATTAGAAATTCCATCCAAACACTCCACTAATTACATTTCCCCCTCCTGAAAAATGAAGAATACCATGGCGATTAAGTGGCAGGGTCAAGGACATTTTGTTTTGATGAAAGGTGGCAAAGTGCTAATTTTACCAGACTCTGGCCTTTTGCCACTAACACGAGAGGAATTACTCCCCATTAATATTAATAGTTCCTGTAGTCAAACTAATTAGCATTTTGTCTAAGGAAAATAGTGCTGGACTTTGTAAGGGCTGAAACTACAGAAACGAATAAATGAAACTGCACTCCTGGTGCTCTAGGAGTGGGTATATATTTTGTAATGCACAGCATGACTCTGGGTTTCAATTCCAAAAGATGCAAAGATTTCTTTCTCCTCTCTTGTTGATGGTGTGAAAAACAAAATGCTAACTAAACAGATGTTGCATCGTAAATCTCTTCAGAGCAAGATCTGAACAAAACACACATCTGAAATTGATAATAAGCTCTGGCAGTAAAACACTGTAGCAAGTGAGATGCAGTAGGTTGAGACTCAATGAATGAAATGAAAAAGACTGAATAATTAAGTGGCTAATGTCCCACTATGCTGAGAGCCGATTACTCGTGTAGCTCTCCCCTAACCATTTCAACTTCCCGCACGGTTGCATTTGCAAGCTTAGCTAATCTATAAGGTGGGTTAATTCAGGCTTTTTCATGTTGTACTGTCCCCAAGATGTACAGTAGACACTTCCCTAGGTTTAGCAGTAACCCCATATTTCTAGATAAACATCACTCCATGGACTAAGCACATCTTTTACTCTACAGTCAGTTATTGCCACTGATGCTGTCTGACAGACGCTGTGTCTTTGAATGAAATTCTGCCGTTAAAACAAGTCTTGGGGGCACGCATCTTAAAATATGTCAACAGCATTACATTCAAACTCCACCAGCACCTGTCACATGCACTAAACATATCCATGTCTCAAAAATGCATCTTAGTCCCAGAACAAATACAAAAAAGTCAGGGAGAAACCTAAAGTCAAGTCTCCCTGGAGAATAACAGCCTTTGTGGGTTTAAGAGAAGCACAGTGGATCGTTAGTCAAACAGATGTACAGATAAAACCGTGCCTTAAGCAAAATGTAATGATCCTAATGGTCACTAATAACAAAACGCTCTTCATTTAGGGGCAGACCTGAAGAGATACTGTGAGTCGACCGCAACAGCCAATTTTGTGTGCGGTCATGCATTCTGGATGACACCAATTATCTCATCAAGCGCTTAACATGTTTGACTGGAGAATCCAGAGAGACGATAGGACGAGACAGGGAAGCTTCGGAGTCAGATGGGATCAGATGCCTGAGGGAGTCTCTGAGCACCCCTCACCTCAATTTTGAAGGTTTGAATTACTAGGGGGAAAAGCCCAACAGAGGAATCAGTTAACCACCACAATCATCATTTAGGAAAGTTGCCATAGAGCAAATCCCAGCCTGATCTGCCGGCAATTTCCTTTTCGCCCTGCAGCTCAGGCTGGAAACCTTTTCTGCTGCTTCCGTTACAATTTTGCCGGGACCAATCACAAGCTGCCTTATCCACCTGGCGCGCTATTGGCAGGTTTAAAACGATGACGATAGTGGGAGAGCCTGGAGTTTTTGCGTCGCTCTGCAAACGTCATCTGGTTCGTTGGTCAGACTGGTGAATGACTATCCAATTGCGATTTATCCAATTTGAACTATGTCGGTTGATCACGCCTCTTGTGCAGTAGAAAATACAAAGCGGACTCCCCAGACCAATGTTCAATCTTAAAAGATTGAGCATGGTCTGGTGAAAGCCAGACTACTGAGACTATCTGAAAGTGAATTCCAGAACTGGATATGTTAGGTTGCTGTGTGACAAACATCTTTGGAAACAAAATATCAAACTTGAAAGCCATTAAGCTTTGTCCATAGAAGAAAACCTGTCTGTAGCGAATGCTAATGTACGATATTCCAGGAGGAAAAGCGATGGAAGGAGAGGAGAGAGGAGACCTCCGTCTAGTCAGATAATGGCTCTACTGTGAAAGGGGCCACTACTACGAAACATTTGCATCTTTGTGCAGCATCTCATCCACGGAGATAGAAATCTCTCTGAAGATGGTGGTGAATCTGCATTCTAACCAAGGCTGAGCCGAACGGTAGGAGTTTCTCAAAAGCATGAGGGGGAAACGCAGCAGAGTGTGTCAAACGGTGCCTGACAGATTTGGTTCATGGGGACTGACTTTAACAGAACGTAATTCAAGGCAATGAACTCGCCGGTATACCTCATGTGAGAAACCACGGTGATGCCTCACTCTGGCTCTGGCCATATGCTCGGTCCTAAGACTTCGCTGATGAGACGCAAGAAGACAACTGATGCTTTCCCCAGACATGCATCAACAGTGACAGTAAACAAAACCTAGCCCTCACACTGGACGACCCCCCACACACACACACACACACACACAAGAATCCTGTCAGGAGGAGCCACTCTTGAGTCACTCTTGAGCTTTTGCCTCCCTGACAAATCCTTTGACTACCAAGGGTGATGTCACTTCCACCTGAGAGGTCAGACTCAGTGGTTGGGCACAGCTGTTGCCGAGGGTGACAGCGGTCCCCGCGCTCTCGCGCTCTCTCGCTCCGTCTCCGCTTTCTCCGCGCTGCTGGCTCCAGATGGGCAAGGCTAAGCTGTGCACCATGCGCTGTGATCAAGGCTGTATCAGACAAGCCACCTCGGCCCAAGATAAGGCTCCAATCCAGCAGTGGAGAATCGGCCACGCCAGATTAACTGCTTACATGGTTCCCACTCTCGCGAATCCAGCTGACACAGACCATACACACATACACACACAAACACACACACACACACACACACACACACACACACACACACACACACACACACACACACACACACACACAAACATAAACAAACACATTCAGGAAAAATGCACACACGCGCATGCCCGCACGCATGTAAACAGACACACACACACTTTCAAATAAATACAAACACATTCAGGCACATATGCACACACACTCACACACACACACACACACATGCACAGAAGCACACACGCACACAAGCAAACACGCACACAAGCAAACACGCACACAAGCAAACACGCACACATGCACACACTCCCTTGATAGTCCTAGCCGTTGAGGACACACAAACTTTAAATCACTGGCAGCCTCTGTTTTTAGCGCAGTGAGGTTGCTGATGGGTGAATGTTACGTCGCTCCACTCTAAATCGACCAGATGCCGGCCCTCGTGTGCTGACAGAGTGCTAGAAACATTATGCTGCTTGTTTAGGACAGACGTAATGGGTCATGACACTGAGAGACACGTGGTGTCTCTACTAGCGGCATCCGAGTTGACTCGTGTCCTCATGTTTCGCGTTGAACTTTGTGTTACTTCAGTCGATCTCTATGAACGTGAGGACACAATAGAATAACACTGGCAGCTCACTTGGAGGATGAATGGCAGACACACAGGGAAGCAATGTGTTAGTGTGTGTGTGTGTGTGTGTGTGTGTGTGTGTGTGTGTGTGTGTGTGCCTGCGTGTGTGTGTGTGCCTGCGTGTGTGTGTGTGTGTGTGTGTGTGTGTGTGAGAGAGTGTGTGTGTGTGTGTGTGTGTGTGCCTGCGTGTGTGTGTGTGTGTGCGTGAGAGGTGTGAGAAAGCAGGACTGGTCAGAGATGGCAGGCCCCTTGGCCAGTAATTATGCGCTCCATTAACCGCGTGCCCTTGCTCCTTGCGGAGGACTGCCCAAGATGTGTCGAGATGTGAGCTTGCCTGTGAACAACAACAATCACACCCAATATACATAAACACACCCTGCATACCCAAACATACACATGCATATGCGCGCACACAAAAACACTCACACTCACACACACTCCCACACACACACACACACACACACACTCTGCTGACTCCCTCTACCTGCAGGGTGGGGTAAGGAGGCATCGCGGATCTCGTGAACTGGCATAATGACCATCTGGCAACCAAACCTGCAGGCACTCATTTGGCCAGCACCACTCACTCTCACTCCTCTCTACTACTGCGGTGGGGACACATATTAAGACTTCAGGACTGTTGGCACTAAGTGTGGGGCGGGCCCCCTTGGGTGACTATGTAGAGTTACAGAAAGGGGGACACAGGTTGGGGGTGCAAAAAATAAACAGAGGAACCAAAACAACTACAGGTGAAATATTGAACGACAGTGCTCTTGCAGCATAGTAGCCAGTAACTACCCTATTTAAGGACGAGTTCACAGCCTACAGTATTTATACTACATATGCATAGTGGAACACTAAGCCTATATGTAATAAGGGCTGGCTTACCTTATTCTTAACACAGCAGACATGCACCTAACTTGAGTTTAACAAAGATTGATCACCCAGTGATAAAAATGTTCAAATGTTATTAAACAAGAATGTTCAAATTTTTTAATTAATTGATAAAATGAAATTGAAAATGTTTAGCTGTTGAAATTTATAAACAATGTTTAAAACCAACTTTTGGGCATTTGTTTTGGTTACACTTAGGGTATATGAATTATCATGAATTCATGCATGAATTAATTCATGATTTATTCATTATTTCATTCATTTATATCTTATGAATCATCAGGAATTGACATGAGTTCATAGTCTCTCATTCATGACCTCATGCATGAACAACACATCAACTAAGACATTAAGTATGGTGGGTACATAATTTATGATTTCTTAAGCATGATCATCATGATTACATAAATTTAAGGTTAATTGCTCATCAGCTCATCATGTCTGTGGCCCCTCAACTAAAGTGTTGAATAATGACATGTGTTTAGAGAACTGCCAAGTTGTGTCAAATCAGAATTTGAGCAGTGGTGATCACATTTTTTTGGCAGAAAAAGAAATTATCATGATCATGCTTAATAAATCATAATTCATAATGATGTGCACACCGTACCTAATGCTTTAGGTAATGTGCTGTTCATGTATGAGGTCACTAATGACAGACTATGAACTCATGTCAATTCCTGATGATTCATTTCACTGTCCGTTTTTTTCACTGTCAAAGGGAGGGCTACCAGGAAAAGTTTGTGAACCACTGCGCTAACTACAGCACAGAAACATTAACCTGGAAAAGCAGGACAGGTGGCGGGCTTACCTGCCAGGCTCATTTATCTCCGTATCCCCAGCAGGGTGAGAGTGTCAGAGGCCGGAGCAGGAGGAGGGGAGGCTGGTTGTCGAGGCTGGTTGTCGAGGCCTGGGTCCAGGACGAGATGAAGATGGCGGTGGTGCAGGTGACGTGGGTGTGGTCTTGGTGAGTCTGTGTCTCAGGGAAGTCTTGGTTTGGCTCTGGAGGTGTAGAGGGGCAGGTGGGGGTTTGGCACTGAGTTGTTAGGCAAGGAATGGCATTGGTGGTCTTCAGAGCACACCACTGTTGAAGAAGAGAGAGACACAGATGGAAAAGAGTGACGTGACTTGAATAGTGGATGTGAAAAGAATAGTATTCAATGGGCAAGTAGGAAATCAAGGAAGTGAGGTAATGAAGGACTGCCCAAAGATAAGAGAAACAGAGAAGACTCTGACACAGAAAAGAACATGTCATGTCATCTCAGGCCACAGTTTTCAAGCCCTGAAGGCCACCAATTTATAATTAAATTAAATTATATTAAATTAAATATAACACAACTGTACACACAGTACTCTATTATGACACAGTTATCTCTCTATCACCACAACAGAAGCCAATAACAGTCACTCAGAGAACAACAACAGCAACAGCAAAATCCTTTCAAACCCGCAACGCCGCATCACACCGCCATCAACCCCCTCATTTCTTTTAGCCTGGCTGTGTCTGTTTGGGGAGGCAAATAAACACATGCAACCCCTTGCCTCACACAGAATGTTCCCCTCCACTTCAAACCCACTTGTCTGGCCAATTACTGATGCTGGGGGTGGTTAAAAGGCACCTGAGGTAGACGGAGGCTAAGTTTTTGCCATAAACCCACAAGAGAACACATCCTTGATTTAAAATCTAGAGAATTTGCTGGTAATGAAGGAAAATGGTGCAGAATTACTTTCATTTTTTATTTTATTTATCCCTTATTTAACCAGGTGAGTCCCAATGAGATCTAAATGAGACCCTAAATCTCCTTCATAAAGAGGAGAGAAGAGAGGAGAAGATATGTTTTTACATGGTACACTAGATTATGTTAGTTCATGACTCATCACACATACAAACATGCCACCTAAGATGAATCTAGGTCTAAGGCACTGCCAATAACAGGCGAGACAAAAAGACACAAAAAACATGGAAACCGATTGTGTAAAATCCTTTAAAAAACTGCTGTTGCCATGTTCACTGATTGAGAGCCTAGAATGTGCTTTTCAGCATCAGGCATCAACACAAAATTCACAAACAGCTGGATGAAATCATTAGGTTCTTTCAGACCAGGTTCCATATATCTGAATGACTATTTAAGAGAACAAGCCAAGTAATCCTTTAATTAAAGGATAGCAATAATCAGTTTAATGAGATTTAGAGATTGCTTGTGTCCCCCTCCCTCTTTTACCCACAAATGTTTTAATCTCGAATTGATTAAGTATTCACTTGAGACCTTGCCTGAAGCCAAGCGAGTCTATTCCTGAACTCTAGCATATTCACATAGTGCAGATTCTTCATGTGTTTCTCTTTTTTGTACTTAACACACTTGTACTTACATGACACACTTATCCATGCGGACACATTTTCCCTCTCTGGAGATGACATCAGCATGCAACTGCTATCAAAATAAATAATTTGCTTCTATACCGAGTAGTTGATTTTTTGCTATCCCCAAAACAATAAGCAGGATAAAAGCACAATTGTGCCCAGCTTTTCCCAGGCCAGCAATGGCCCATAGCTGAGGCTTTGTGAGGGTGGTGGCGAGGGACCGAGAGCTCATCTCTCTCTTTTTCTCCCTCTTCTTTCTTATCCTCCCCCTCTTTTCTCTCTTCCTCAGGCTATGGGATGGATGGATGAGTGGATAGATGGATGGACTGCAAAAACTGGGCCAGGGTTTCACCAGCAGCTGTTCTGCCCTGATAGAGGGGCACTTAAAAATTTGTTGCGTGCAAAACCATCTCCAGGGGCTTTGCCCATTCACTCACCATTACACAGAGCTGCCCCTAAGGGCTTGAGTTAAGAGTTTGTGTGTGTGTGTGTGTGTGTGTGTGTGTTTCACTACACTAGGTCACTTCTTTCATTCCTTCACATGAGGTACAATTTGCTGGCAGGGAGTGGCCTTAAGTGTCCTTACACTGTGTGTAAAACGCCAGTCTGGGGACCTCGTCAGGACAGACCAATTGATTCTCATCAGCAGAGATGCACGGTTTTCACAGAAAAACGGGAATGGAGTGTCTAAGTCACAGGTGTACCAGACAGAAGCCGTGGCAGCACCAGTTTCTTCCACATCCAAACCTCCTATTATCTCAATGGGGATGTTGATGCAATTAAAGGAAATCACAGAGGGTGTCTGTTTGTCGGTCTGTCTATGAATGTGAAAATGGGGATTTCCCCTATACGGATGCTCAGTGGGCAGCCATACACTGAGAATCTGATTGTCCTGACTTTAGCCTGACAGGAAAGACCAGAGCACTTAATGGACTTACACTTAAAATATGGAATATGTTTTAACAGGCCACAGAGCACTACATCTCAATATGTTCTGTATGAGAGAGTATAGTATATCATGAGGAAGAAATGTGATATATGGTGCATTATGATACACCTCTTGAATGATGGCGTACTATGTCCATATCACCTCTATTCGCTAACATTAGTCAACTGCTAGATCTTTCACATTTAAAGGTGCAGTCAAGGATTTTACACGATTTCAAGCTCATAACCTTTTTTTTGTCACATTCAGCAATCATCTCCTCACGACCGCTAGCTGCCCATTCCGTGAGCAGACTAGACTCCGAAAACTGCAAACAAAGAAAGTGGGGGCAGCCTGTCCTCCAAACAAAAATGAAATGCTGTGTGGAATCTCTCCGGGAATACTGAAGGTCAGGGTGAGATACCTCTCTGGCGTGTTTCATTCCTTGGTTTTTCGGTATTTGGTTAAAATATAATGTACATTTCTTTACACAAAAGCATTTGCTAATAAATTTACAAAAACACAAACAAAAAGCTACTTCCTGCAAAATCCCTGACTGCACCTCTGACTTGTTTAGTTTAAAATGTATTTCTGACAAAGTGCAGTGATAGCCTTGTAAGTCTCTCAACTCCCATCATCAAATCACCTACATGGTACAATAATAATATTTGTATCCGTCAGGCTATTCTGTTTGTCTTTGCATCACAGAAATGCTAAGCAACCATCTTAGCATACTTGCCTATGTATGTAAACTTTGCCAAAAAAGGAGAAAAAACACAAAGGCTGACATTTCCACGAGGACAACACAGAGGTGCTAAATCTGCTGGACTGTGGTCAGGTGATAGCCTTAATCATGTTGATGAAGCCACACTATCTGCGAACCACAACTTGTATCCCCAGTTCCTCTCATCTTAGCCCAGTGACTTTCTCAGAGTGTCTCTGATGACTGAGGAATTCTGCCGTTGTTTTCATGCTAAAAGAAAGATAAAGACTCTTTGGATCAAAAAGGTCTTACATAAAAGACTAGTATACTAGGCATGCAGCTATACCACTATACCTCCATGAAAAGCAAGCTTAGGTATAAAGGTTTTACGGTAGGTTTTGGAGCCGGGTGATCAGCAGCCATTGAAAATGAAGGCTGTATCACATTAGTATCGATGTCTGTAATCTTGTAGAAAACCTCAGATACATTAAACACATTTGTTAATTCACTTCTATTCAGATCCGAAATAGCCATCAGAGATGAGGAATTAAACAAACAAACACTAAAACTGTCTGAACATGTAGTAGTATTTGATTAAACTCACTTGACCAAAAGACTCCCATTGGACTAAATGTAGGATCACTGTGCAAATGACAAAAACACTCCACAAAACCATGATCAATACGGATCCAAAATGGTGGAAGTAATTGACACGGGATGTTCAGCTGCAGCACTACTGAGTTATGGACCTGTTTAATGCACAGAAAGGAGAGGGCCAACAGTGATGTCTGACTGTGTGTGTGTTGTTTTGGCGTGTGTCTGGTTTGTCCTTGGCTTCAGAGCGAGGAGACCGGGCAGGGCAGGGCAGCTGGATCACCCAGTAATTAATCCCTATGGAACCGCAGGTGAAATACAGTTGCACCAGTGACCTTTACAGTTAGACACAAGTGTCATCCTGCTTGTGACATGTACAGATACAACATTAAGCAGTATATCAAAATCTGTGGTATTCTCTCTCTGTCTCACTCTCTCTCTGAGTGTGTGTATGTGTGTGTGTGTGTGTGTTGCGTGTGTGTTGCTTCTGGGAAAAAATATTGTCATATCTGCTGCTCTAAGTGCTTGGGCACAAACACAGAGCCAAATGTCTGTATGTGTGTCACACTGTAGCATGTTTGTGTTTGAGCTTTGTGTGTGTATGTATGTATGTATGTATGTATGTATGTATGTATGTGAGTGTGAGAGAGAGAGAGAGAAAATTGTGTAAATAATGAATATGACTTTTGTTGTCTGGCTGATTTTTTTCATATGCAGATGTAGAAAGCCTTGTTTGCAGCTTTTTGGTCTTAGTGAATGAAAGGCTTAACAAAGACTTACTACAAGCCCATTCACACACATTATCCACCACTAGAATGACATCACATCAAACAAAGACAATGTTATAGCTAAATGACTTTGGGGAGAAACCATTGACTACACAAAAAAAAACACTGTCTGGTGTATGATTGTGATCAACGTTGTGGAGGGCTGACAACAAGCATTTGTAATTCAGAAGAGTTGAGCGTTAATTGTACGTTTTGCTTTTTCAAATGAACAAATGAGCTATTCTGTGCATTCTCTGCAGTCAGTATAATCTGCTGTCTTGTCACATACTGTAACCACTATGGACACCTCACCTAAATCAACAACAATCCTCCCAAAATACACACGAGAGGTACTATGCCTGCAGTAAATGTTAGACCTCTCCCTGCCTGCAGCATGAGGCAGTGTGAGTGTATCTGTTACAGTGTATCCAGGGCGAGCACAAGAGAAACCTCGCACCAGCCATTAGGCTCTCACTGACTCACTACTGCTAGTACATTCGGTGACATTTTCGTGTGAACGGATTCCCTTGGCAACATGCTGCTGCGGTGTCGGTGGTGGTGGTGGTGGTGACGGTGACGGTGATGGTGGCAGCAGCAGCAGAGATGGCTGCACGTGGGTTGCGTGCTGCGACTCTGTCCCTAGTCCTCGCTGGGGTGTCGCTCGGTGTGGCCGCTTTGCTCTCTTACCCCTTTGCCCCACAGCCACCGCAGCCGCTGGGCCACTGGGCCATGGAGCGTGATCTCTGGCACCCCGACAGCACGCACTTCACGGGGGAATGACCTTCCAGTCCTCACACATGAGCATACATACACAGCATGCTGAGGGCTCTCTTGCTCTCTGTCTCTAGCCCTGACAGTACACACCCCAATGCCATAGATGCATATGAACACATATTCACCCTTTACACAACAGCATACAGAACTACACAAACACACATGACTACATAAATAGCCTACAGTCATAATATGTGGTGATGTAATTCTGGACCCGAACACAGAGACGTAATGTCAATGTACTTTTGTTTTTCAGGAATCCTTGTTTATTGTAAAATCTTCCTTACCTATACTGCCATTCTGTGGATTTTCCTCTACTGCTATTTAAAGTGTATGATTCAACAGTAGGGACAGTCTGACTCACACCGATACTGTACAACTGCATGCCGATAAGCAGAAGGCTAATCATCACAACATCTGCTCTGAAACAACAGGAACACGCCATCCAGCCAATAACTCAGGGATTGTTGAAGAATACGGGATCATAGTAGTCTGAATAAGGTGAAGCCATAATCATCCCCAAAAAACTCCTGAAACACCAGTCATCTTCTACAGTTTTTGGTGAGCTACTAATGGTCCTTCAATTTGCCCATCACTTCACCACTTAGAGCATAAATGACTCATAGCTTTTCCAAGAAACAACCTTTCAAGGAGGAATGCCTGTCAAAAAGCATATTAAATAACTGTCTGACATGCTAGTATGTGGGCCACGGAGAGTAAATTTTTTATTTTTAATTTCAGAATAGTCTGGAGTGCAATTTAGGGCCAAACTTGAATATGTCTCTGAAAACTAACATAAGGAGGAGTAACAATGAGGATCAGTGAACAAGGAAGCTGCATTACTCCAGGCTGCTGGAGCCTGGACAAAGGCAGTTATGATTTTGCAAAGCAGGTCACATTTTGAGAACACACAGCATGAGTTGGTTTTGCACCAAAGAACTCCATCCAACATGTGCCTATCAAGGACAACTAAACCAAGAGACACAAGAGAATATCTGAGTAATAGAAGAGTTATTTCCATAATGTCCTTCACTAAGGCAGTGTGCTATGTTCTGTAAAAGCTAGATTGACTTCTTCTTGTTGACTACAAGGGACAAGAACACTCTGAAGAGCAGTACATTAATAAATGGTAAACCCTTTTTCTGAGGAACACTCACAACTCCGAGGATATCAGAGGATTACTGTCGGTTGTAATGCAACCCATGACTTTCTCTTTCATTCCTCTGAAAAAATTAATTAAAGACTTTGAAATGCAATATTTCGAGTTGGCAAGGAGAGGGAGCGAGTTTGCGCGATTTGATCCTCATTAAGCCCTGTTTCTTTTTCGCATTGCTCACAAGAGTGGAGCTGCAGAAAATTAAATCTGCATTTAATATTCCTTTTCATTTCTGTCTTAGTGAAAGTGATAAACTAATACTGGTGAATAAATCTCTCTGTGTGCAGTCTCCTATATGAAGGTAATTAAGTTTCAGAATAACAGTGGGACATCAGTGGAAAACTAGGCCAAGGCCAAGACCAACCATACATCCTGCCCTCTGGACCAAATTCCCCCCGAGCCGTTTCCATGACGTTGCAAATAAAACAATCAACGAACATGACAAGCCAAAGATGGCCCCAACACCTCCTATAAGCAAGCACTCCTGACTCATGCCTTTCACTTGACTGCCAGCAGGTCTAAAATAAAACAAAGAACAGCAAAACAAAACAATATTAACACCAAACCAATGACTGTAAGCAAATATGAGAGAATTGATTCACTGACTTCAACCTGTGCATCATCATGCAAGAAGAGGGCAAATTTAGTTCAGTTCACTAATCAGATTAGACTAAATTATCCTCTGTGCTGCTCAGAGGACAGTTTTGTATTTTACATGATAAGCCATGATAGGCCTCGGTTCTAGTGACCACAGCTGAAAAAAAGGGGCGTTCGCTGATTAGATGATGGTAAAACAATGAATAACAGAACACAGAGTCTAACAGTCATTGTTATTAGAAGCGGGCTTCTGAAACGGGATGCTCCTCAATTCACTTCCTCGATCCGTCTCAAAGTCAAAACCTGAGACAAAGCCTGTTATACTAAAACATACGAATGTAAATCATGCCAACGTGGCAAGTACCAACCATTGCACAAAACCGGCTATGACCAGATGGAAAAATACTGACCCTGGACCAGAACAACAACACAACATCTCATTCGGCTCATGTTATGACTGAGGTCTTTGGAGATGTCGCCGACAAACATGGCCAATCCTACGTGCTTGTGACATAGGCCTACGCCTCCCTGACTCATGTCCACATCTGGTCAAGCTTTTGGTACTAAACAAAGTTATATACAATGGTATGGACTTCTCCCCGTTATATACACAGGAGTAACATATGAACACATCACAATACAGTGAGAATACCCCAGAATTCTACAATTTGCATTACAACTCAACTGTGCCAAATATGCAACACAACATAAGTTAGCCCATAAGGATTCACCATCTCAAGTAAAAAGGGTTCTTCCCTCCATAGTCAACGGAAATGAAGGTGGCAAGAAAGATTTCCTTATCCTCGTACCTTTCCTGCAGTCCACAGAGCTACTAAGCCAAAATATAATTTCAGGACATTAAAAAAGCCAAATCTCAAAGGCCTTAGAAAAATGTGAAGTTTATAGTATTAGGGTGCCCTGCATGAGCTGTATCGTGGCCTTTGGACATTAAATATGAATATGCTCACCATACTGTATAACTGTTGGAACACTTAAAACTGTCACAGGACTTATTATTTCATGACCAGTGGATTTGTTTACTTTCTCTTTCGCCCCCGCAAGCTGACTGTTAAAGGGTTTTAGCTTAGTGCAAGCTGTTTCCATTTTCCATTTTGGGTAAATGAGGTTTTCAACTCATTTATTTCTACCCAAGTATTTGTCTTTGTTTGCTGAGACAATCCCTTCCTAAAATACTTCAAACAGACTACACCACCAACAGGGTGTATGTTAAAAAGGATTACGGACTGAGCTTTAGTACAAATCCATAATTCCTCACCACACACATCATTTATATTTCTGTTATTTGCCTACAATCTGAGGTTATGTTAGGGCAGCCACTATCGCCAGGCAGCCTAGCTACAGTCAGCACAACAGAGAAATGCAGTGGGGATCGCTAATGAATAAATAAAGATCAAATAAAGACATCATTTAGCAGTCCAATGTTATCTGTAAGGACCCTGTAGATTCAATCAACAACAGTTTCCACCTTAGCTGACATATTCATATAGATGTTATTCTACATGATTGTGCTTATAAAACAAAATACTAATCCTCTCATTGATTCAGTAGCACAGAACCCAATTTTACCCTGGCAATCAAACCATGTTACAAATTCATAGGTGATTATGTGGGACCTAGCTGCCCAATCTTTATAACATCACTTGTCATTACATATCAACATACTGTATGGACTGGCTCAAAATTGGTCCAGAGATATTCACCAGGGCTGCTATGCCGGCGCCAACTGTAAAATGTCAGTTTAGAATATTTGGACTAGCCATGAGTACTTTCACAGCCAGAAAAAAGAACTGCCAACATTGATCTAATGAAACTGCATGTTTTTTTTTTTTTTTTTGCGTTTGTTGTGATCCTTTGTCCTTTGTTGAACAGAGACATTCCACAGAGGATTCTGAGTTAATTTGGCGAAGTGGTGTTACATTTAGCAATGAAAGACAAAAAATACATATGCTGTATTTTGATATTATAAGAAAATGACCACTCTATTTGATTTGTACCAGGGGCATATGAGGGAAACCCTCTCTATCCCATCAATAATACATCTTCTTTAACTTGGTTTACTCGCCTACTTAGGGCATAATGTTTTAATAAATCATCTCATTTTCATGAATAATTCCTCTCACGCAGCCCCATCCATAACTCCGCATTTTTTTATGACTAACGCCTCAGATTAAAACACATAGACATCACGTGAATGTACTCCTCTGTTAAACAGCCATGAATCATCATTCATTGCAAACCCAACCACAGACCAAGCAGCCACCATACAGCAAATATCTACCCAGCAAGCAAAGGGGCAGAAGGGGAGAATAAGATCAATATTACTGTTTTGTTTGCTCTCCCTCTCTCCCACCTTTGTGCTGTGACTAGGGCCGGCTGCTTTTCACTGGCGCACTAGAGAAATAATACATGAAGATGACTCGCCCAAGGCCCAATATCACAGTGGGTGCAGATGTTTCGCTTCCTTGGCCTTGCATTAGGGACCGCAGACACAATCCAGCTCGCTCCGCTTAAAGATTAATAACAAGTCGTGCCTCGGAGCCTATGCACTGCACAATTTGTGGAGGCAGCTTTTTCACCATTTCCATTCGGAAAGACAGAGAAACTGTTCACTTTTCCAATTCTGGGTATTACTTTTTGGGAGTGCCCAATCAGCCATAACCACCCAGCACCACAGAGTTTAGCTCCAGCACGTCCAACGTCTTTACATCTACAATGACATGATTTGCAAATGACGCACAACATCTTCCACTAAAATAACTGCTGCACTTGTGCCTGTTTGTTGAGTCTCATCTGCAGCAGTCTTTTCTCAAATTGTCACTACTCAATTTACTAATTAATTCCACGCTTGACCTGCACTGGCCTTTCAATATCTCCAGTATAATGAGGCTATCTTGAGAAGCTGCTCTACTCCCCCCCCCCATGTCCTCCCCTGACCAGGACCCACTGCCTCTTCATAAGAATACATTTGCAAGAGAGAACCCAATTCTGACTATTAACATGCAGTGTGAGCCCAAGAGCACACACACACACACACACACAAATGAATAAGGACTGGAGTACAGTTGATGGACTGTGTATGTGGGTAAAAGAAATAGCCTAAAGAATATGCATATATTATAGTTAGGATATATGCGAGATTGCTATGTAGTCCAATTTCCTCTTGTTATTCTTTTCATAGGAGTAATGTATGTGCACACGGATGAGCTCTGGTGTAGCGAGGCATCTGAGGTGAGCTACTGAGAATACAAATGCTCAGAGTGATTCAGTGCCATGAGACTGACACTAATGCAATTAAGCACTCTGGATGATGAAGTGTGGGGACGTCAGAAAGTACCAGACGGGTGTGTGTATCTATGGGTAGTGTGCTGGTGGTGGTTGTGGTGGTGTGTGTGTGTGGGGTTGAGTTGGCAAAATGGAAGTAAGAGGATACATACATTCAAGATCTCTCCTAATCTCCATGCACAGCTGACAGTTCTCTGAAATCATCAGTCACCTTACATTGATTTTCTTCCACAAATCACCAAACGTATTATTCAACAGTGCCAGACACGCCAGACTGTTGTGATGTAGAGGTATAAAACTGATAAACAGCAAATCGATAATGAAACCATACCAAGGCCTATCCAGAAAACAGGATAGCTGCAGCCTTAGAAAATGAGTGAGAGTCTATAAGGTCTAAAGACTAAACAGGGGAGAAAACAATTGGTCATGTGAGATAACAAGAGTGATCAGGCATTGAGATTACATAAATGGGAAGATATTAAACAATAACCCTGCAGTTTATCAGAAAGCCAGTAGTATGAGTAAGACCCCTACCTTCACAGACATTAGCACAAACTCAAACTCATCACCATCTCTGTCTCGCCTGTCTCTGCTATAAAACCTTACCACAGCACAGCCATACCCCTCCACGCCCTCTAAACACACACATGCATGTGTGCCATGGCAAATGAAATGCCATGAACACAAAACCAGATTTAGATAAACTTACAGGCTTGCACTAACCTGACTCTCGCCAGATGAATTTCGTTCCGCTTAGCTCCGCCTAGCTTCACTCACATCCATCTGGGACCTCTTCCGTTGAGAGTGATTTCTTCACCAGATTTTATGGTAGAGCCAATCAGGACGCAGGGCGGGAGTTTCATAGATGTGACATAGCGTAGAAGCGACTGCGAGACTGTTATCAGCGTCACGGGTTGGCTTCGATGTGAGTGGTTGAAGTAGCACATCAGTAGATGACGGACAAGTGGCTTATCCAATCATATGCAAGCATTTTTTGATTAGGCCCAGCCTTCTGAAGCAACCCTTCAATGGATTGATCCCAGATGGATGAGTGGAGCTAGGCAGAACGAAATTCATCTGGCGAGAGTCAGGTTAGGCTTGCACCCCAATCTCTTCAAAATCCCAAAATACCTCTTTCCACTGCAGGGTCAATTAGATGAGGGACACACACACATCAGTTGGATCTCTTTCTCAAAACACATGGACAACAATGACACCGGATAAATAAAAAAAATGAACACATCTGTGCCTCAGGGGAAATCTTCCCATGCATCACTTCTCCAGCTGCAGTGCATGTGTGCCATATGACAAATCCTCTTCAGTGCCAGACCGGTGGACTTGAGAGACAAATGTAGAAGCACAACCTCTGCAAACACTTCTGTTTGTCAGTTCTCACATAACCAAGAATGGCTCACACATCACAGCACACAAATGTGACAAGGAAACAATGTCTTCACATGTCATGTGGGAAAGTAGCCTACAGAAATCAAACTATTTAGTGCTATGGTTATTTCATTTCCATCTGGTTACAGTCACATTTCCAGTCATTTAATACCAGGTTATTTACTTTCCCTGGGCAAAACATTGTGTCAGGCGATTTGTTGACATCACAATAGCCTACATCCAAACATAAAGTGAGGATTGACAACAAACATCGTTTTCATGATGTGCATGTGTCAGAGGGTATAGGCCTATGGCAACCACAGTTCTATTATTCAGACATGGCAGGCTGATTGCTTAGGCTATATTCAGATCCCTTCGGCATATTATGTGGGATGCATTAAACCTGGTTTTATCCTAGTCAGTGTACATGTAGATCCTGTAGCCTACACAAATCTCCTTGTCCACTCTTAGTTCAGTTGTTTTGAATTAACAAGCCGATCTCTCTGAAAAATAAGAAAAAGCCTGGGCAACCTTTAAAATGTGGGAAATGCAACCTATTTCATATATCCTATCACATGAACTGCTGTGGCAAAATGTCAAAACAACATACCCAATTCGACACTGCTTAGTCAAGTTCACAATATCAGACATCGAAATTAAACGAAATGCATACACACCGTTTGTATTAGGTTGGGTGAATAATTGCGTGTTGCAACATGCATGACATGCAATCTAATCTCGAAGACAGGTTAATCAAAACCAACGCATGACTGAACATCGATAGCATCATCAAGCGATCGCTCAAACCGGAGGTGTTCAGCCTACCTCACAGCCGCAAAGATCCGCACTCCTCCCATCTCCTCAACCGTGACCAATAACCACTGACTGATGTCGTGCTGTCTACCTGCATGGCCAGCATCATCAAACGGTGAGGCAAAGGTGCAACGCTGCGGAAGGATGTGAAATCTCAAGTCATTGGGACTGCAGAGTTGGGCAATGAAGACAGACGATGTTCCCATCTTCATTAAGAGAATACGCAATTTCCCTACCAGTCATTAACAACTCAAGCATTTCCCCTTGCCACCTGCACAGCATCTCAAAAACACATCGGCGACAGCAAGCAGGGCATGTATTTGGCAGGAAGGCCATTCTCGATAGCCTACAGCACAAACGTAGCCTTCACCTCGAGAAATGCCATTCAACTGCTAACGCATAGTAGCACACAATTTGGCAAAAAACACCAAGCCTTGGTCATGGTACAGAGCAAGTAACAGTTATCCCAACTGGCCTGCGATATGAATGTTTACTGCAATATGAAAGAAGTTCGGGGATATTTGTAGACTACAAATAAACTCATTGGGATCGCCTATCCATTTATAGCACACATACACACACAAAACCATCACACAGAAACAGCGATAAAGTTTTAATATCACCAGAGGAAACTGCAAGATTGGCCAAAAGTGCCAAGTCAACATTGCTTTTAACACTGAGGCTAGTACTAGCCATTTAAGGGAAGATGAATCAGCCGGAGGCTATCGCACGAATCGGCCCTCAATTCTCCATCACCTGAATGATGGTACTGTTAAAAATGGGGAGGAAAGTGGGGCGTGTTATTCTTGACCGCGATGATTTCTTGCACCAGCACCATCCTTTGTTTTCCTGATTGTAATCACGATCCAAAACGGGAACTCGCCAGGAAATGTGCATGTTACAAATTATTGATAACATCACAAAACAACAGATGTAACATTACTCCCAATCGGAGGAAAATACTCATTGCAGCCTATTTCTAAAGACTTGGCAAAAGCACAGACATCTAACAACCACCGTTTCCACCCTCCCCTCTCCGCATTCATATGAGCTTCAATTTGTGACCGGCATGAACAGCAAAGCTAGCACGCATAAAACATTACAAGATGGAACATAATGATTTCGCTCACCTGAGTTCTACTGGAAGATTTTAAGCATTTTTGACGCTCTGCTTGCTACGTCTGCTTCCACCATCTTTGCCTGTCGCCCTGTTCGACGGCTGTCGGTCTGCGAACGCAGTCCGCCCCTCCCTCTCTACCACTAGCCTACAACCGTGACATCAGATGCTACACTATCACGGTTACATTATCGCAGACACTGAAAACATTACATTTCATCAGAAAAGGAAAGAAACAGGACAGAGATGCCAAAACATTCAAGTATCCAATGTCCATAATTGCCAGTTTCCTAGATATAATAACTTAGTGAATACTGCAACACTAAACTTGTGTATTGTAGGCCTATGTCCATGAGCTCCAACCGGCCCCCAGGCCATCTCCCCTAGTGAAATGTTGATGGGTCACTGGTGTCCTGCCTTAAATAACTGATGGCTGTTCTTTGACTGCCCTATTCTTTCCATTTTTACTTTAAGTCACATTTTATTACTATACCTTAAATTACATGCTCATGATCCAAAACGCACATGCATTTAGATATTGTTTGCTTTTTAATGCAATGCACAAAAAATGACACCTCTGACATTTAATCACTCCTGGTAGACAATCAAAATAGCTTCAATAGAGAACAGAAGACATGAATGCAAGTTGTTTTTTAAAAGGAGCTTTTATTTCACATGGTGAGAAGCTGACAAAATATATCTATCCTGGTGAACACAGGAGCTAAAAATGTATTATTGAAATAAATAGAATACTTAATATGAATAAATATGAAAATGAATCATGATAGATGTTCTTAATATAGCCTTTGCAGACCAGTCAGTTGTATGTTACAGTACCTTACCTGACTAAATCGACAGAGATGGAGATGCAGCAAACGTAGAATAATCAAAGCTACTTTTAGTTCTGAAAGCTCATTGAACCTTAATTCAGAAATGTTCTGCATAGATGTATCATTTACACATATTCATCTATGGTATGCAATACAATTACATTTATCCAACAGAGGATTATGTATGAATATTATAAAGGTGGCAAAACAGTAAAACACTTAAGACACAGTCAGTATAAGTAATAATATAAACATAATTAACTTCAAAAAATCTCAAGTTACACTTCGTATTTGTTTATTTACTTCGTTATTACTAAATTATACCCTGGTTTAGGTGGAAGCCCTCATAGGATAAGACAAAGGACACAAAACATGGGAACTGTGGGTACATCAAACTGACAAGTATAAGACTCAATTACTCGACCTTGGTTAGATACATGACCGTGGTGGTTAACACAGTGGTTGGCTATCTGAAGCATTGGTTAAAACCCCTCTGGTGACTCGGCAGAGAGGGAACACAAGATTGGCTGAAAAACAAGCACGTCCTCAACAGCCCCTGACCTCACGGCGGCTTGATCTCGGCTGACAGTTGGCATTTGCAGTGTGGGAAGGCGTCTCTGAGGCAAGCCTCACTCCGGCATGTCTGTCCTTTTGTTCTCAGCGCATGGTGCATTGTGCCGCCAACACCAAACATATCCCATTCACCGTCTTTAGTGATACACAATTTAAAAGTATAGATGTCATGTTTGTCTGATGTATGCATTTGACTGGGGGGGGGGGGTGGGAGTGACTTCGACGTGTGAGGAGGGATGGAAATAAAAAAGGTGTCAGACATGGCCTGAGGATTCTCAGAATGTGGGATACGGCCACACCGATCACCAACTCCGACACAGAGCATGAAAAGGGAGGGCTAGATGAGATGAATGATACTGAACAGTACATTAGCAAAGTCTGAAGGTTTGAAGTGAAATGTATTTGACGATGTCAAAGAACAGACAGTCGAGTCAAACTATCAAAAGGGGATGGGGACAAGAGTGAAACAGTTGTGACCTTTTAGGGGAAAAGTCTTGCAACATGCCAGACATCTAAGATTACAGATAACCAGCTAAAGCAAAAAGAAAGCCACCAGTACTTTTGAGGTTGAATTAGCATTTAGGTGTAGCCTTCATCAGGGGGAACATCCATCAAACATATGCGTGACTAGACTCATGTCCCCAAGATTCTTTGAACGAGATCTACAAGGAAGATGTCACAGAGAGAGGGTTGTCCATCAACTCTACTCCACATCAAAGCCATCCTTTGGGCACTGTGGTCAGAGGGTGACAAACTTTCAACAGTTGTCAAGGTCTGCTGGGAATTTCGCTACGTGAGTAATTCAGATTTAAAATGCGCTCTTTTACAGACTGCTCTACTTAAAATTCAAACACTCAAAATGACTCAAAGTGTCTATAAACACACTTTTAAAATCTCAAAACTTTTTTTCCCACACCTTATCAGTGTCTTCAAAACAAAAAAACCTTCCTGCAGACTAGCCTGTAGTTTCTTCTACACACAGTGCTTAATGTGCTCTTGTAGGAGTAGTGAAACTAAGGGGCCAGTGGATGCAGAAGCAACTGCTTTTTTTCCCTACAGCAAACCTCAAATTCTATCTGAGCCTGCCTGTGAACTACAGTACAGGACAGTTTGACCCTCACATATGTCCCATGATCCACCCAAAAGTCATATGTACCAATGAGATGTGTCGCCATGTCTGACCACATCACAGAGATCGCTGCTCACTTGTGCAAGAGTATTCAGATATGACAATATGTCAGCACTATTCAAACAGCCACCTTAGGAAGGAAATGACAAAGAGTCCATGTTCAAAATGAACCAGTTCTTCTAAAGTAACTTGATCCCTACAGAAAATACATAGTTCTGAATGTGTTACCATAAATAATGTGCAGGTATATTGTAATTTGTGCAACTGTGCAAATAAATATATATATATATATATATATATATATATATATATATATATATATATATATATATATATATATATATATAATAATAATAATAATAATAATATCTTCAATTCCTACAAAAATGAATGCAAAGACAAAATGGGTGTGTGTATATATTATACAACAAAAAAAAAAAAAAAAAAAACTGTTCCTCACAGAGACGTGTTAGCTATAGATATGGTTTTAAAGAGGACAAGATGGGTTATGTGTTTCCTTGAAATTAAAAAGTGTCCGTCACACTTGATTGGCTTTATACACAACAGTAGTGCGGCAGTCCTGGTTTCAAAAACACTTGGAATATCTACCGTGGTGTAACTAACAATATACAATTATGCAATGTGTATTATTGTATCCCCCGTACACTTTTAAAGAATTGATTAAAATCAATTTATTATTCTATGATGATGCAACCCAGTTCAAGTCAAACATTTATTAAGAGCTCTAACAGAATCCAAACATTGAGATGATTCCAGTTCTGATGATGGTCAGGACCACAGTTCATCAGCTCCTCAACAGAAAAATAATGGACCTTTAAAAATTGCTTGAGTAAAATCTGTCACTCTTCACTCTTTCCTCATCTTACTGTGCATAAATATAGTCTAACTAATAGCTTACCGTACAATAGTGTTTTACAGGAGACAACCAAAGGCAGCAGCATCTACTAACAAACGGAGGAGGATTCTATGGCCATCATTTTCAGGTGTTAAAAACCACAGAGGCAAAGACGAAAATGTCCTACTGCAGCCAAAAGGCCATGTGAGTGAAAGAAAGCTTGTGGGTCTGAGGGAAGGCTGGCTGGTGAAGTGTGTGTGTGTGTGTGTGTGTGTGTGTGTGTGTGTGGGGGTGGGGTGTGGGGTGGTGGGGGGTAGGGGGGTTGGGGGGTTGGGGGTGGTGGCAAAAGGTCGGACACGGAGCACACTCCTCCATCAGAATAGACACCTATGGCAGGCTAAAGATGGAGTCCACTGATCAGCTCTGCTAACTTGTGCGTCAAGTTCCCCTCTGGGGGGTGGGGGGTCATCTCAACCAAAAGCTCCCAATCCCATCACCTAGCCCACACTCTGCTCCTTAATGCAGCTTTAGGCTGACGGAGCTGAAGTGACAGGGATGGGGGTGTGGTGGGAGGGGTCCTGACTGCCTGTCAGGGTGTGTATCCCCTAACCTGTCTGTGGCCTGTAGCTACAACCGCCATGATGACACGGTCAAGGAAGGCAGTCACTCTGAAGACACAAGATCTTGACTTTACGCTTATCAAAGCAAAGGGAGAATCTATGAAGTAATGTCTGCTTTTTTAAAAAAAGCTTTTCTTTTTTCTAATAACTTTTTGCGGGTTAAGCTACTTTCATCTAAAGTGTCACGATTTCAACTGATTGTGCTTACTAGATCCTGACTGTGGCGAAACGTCAGGATGTTTTGTTCATGTCTATACTCAGATGCAGAAACACAAAGCAGCAGAATGCAGCATGTAAGTCTGTTCCAATTGAGTCAGGAATTAACATGGATGGCAGCATCGAAAGGAATCTGCTACAGTTATTTCTTTCATATCAAGTGGAAGACGCAAAAGAATAAATGTAGACATGCCTCAATCCGTCCCCAAAAAATAAAGCAAACCCAAAACAAAAATAAAATAATGATAATGACCAAGAGAATGAAGGGAAAAAAAGAAAACATTGTATTATGCTGAAACAGACCTGAGATTGACAGCACCAAAACTGAGGGAGGCACACACACCACTTCTGACCTTTAAGATTATTTAAAATGAGAAGAGAAAAAAAACAGTAAGAGAAAAACAAAAAAAAAGAGGGGGGCAATGGGTTTTCATTGTGAAACAGCTCCAAACAACTCTCAGTTTGAAGGGAAAAAAAAGGTCCAGCTGTTGTTTTTGTTTTCAGAGGGTGAATTAAATGAAGTGAAGATGACCTGTCTCTGACCTACCACAGAGACCTCACTCTCTTTCTCCTCCACCTGGCCCCTCCATCTTCCCTCCCTCACGTGTACGAGATGAGAGGTGCCGCAGCAGGAAGTCAGTGGAGGCCTGTGGAGGCCTTCTCCGTGTCGTTTTTTTGTTTTCATTTTTTCGTTCTTTTTTTTGCGAAAAGGCTACTGACCTATAACGGAGTCCAGCCACTTCCTGTAGGCGGTGGCGAAGCGCCGCTGCTCGGGGCTCCGGCAGTCGGCCAGGACGCGGCTGATGAAGGCGTCCTCTGTCGACAGGCTGGGCGCCGGACAGGGCGGAGTGGGCCCCCGCTTCAGCCGCTTGGTGTCCCGCGTGTAGCAGCTTCCGCTTCCGCTACCGCCACCCTGCTGCCCCGCGGCGTCCGAGAGCGAGTAGATCTCCGGCTCGACCTCTCCGTCCACCTCCATGTCCGTGGGCTGCTGGCCGTTGGCAGGCACCGTCGCTGTGGCCTCCTCGGGGTGGTGGGAGGGTGGCGGCGCGTGGGATGGGGCGGCGGGAGGCTCCTGGGCGTGGTTGAGGAGGCTGGGAGAGTCCCCGTTGGCCTGGCCGAGGTCCTTCTCCTGCGCCCACTGGTGCCAGAGGTAGAAGATGTGTCGCCTGAGGAGAGAGGGAGGGAGAGAGGGAGGGAGAGAGGGAGAGAGAGAGGGAGAGAGAGAGGGAGAGTGGCAGAGAATGAGCATGTTTGTAAATCCATCAAGCAAAAACAAATCTATCCATTGTTGTATCTACAGTGAAGCCTCCGTTGTGCTTTCACACTGACTGAACACTCCTAGTTCATGTTCAAGAAGATTGGAATAATGCCCATATTCTTTTAATCATGGACCTGACTTCTGTTCATTTTAAACTTTCAATCCTTAATGTGTTTAAAGCTTGGCCAAGTGATGAAATTGAGGTCAGCCATGCAAATAATGTCTTTAACATGGCCATGTAGATATTTGGGCCAATATGCTGCAAAGCCCCGGCCTACATACACACACAGTCATTTGCTCTTCGTTCTCTCCTCTTCAGCTTTCAGACGGAGCTCCTTCCACCTTGCTGCACTCGGTGGTCGCTTACCGTCCCAGCTCGCTCACATCTGCTGTTATGACACGTTTGCCTACAAAGCCGGAGTGGAGCCGGGGTAAGCACTTCCCAGTGGAGCAGCTGGTGATCAAACCCTAGGGAGGGAGCAGCGTATGTGTGTGTGTGTGTGTGTGTGTGTGTGTTGGGGGTCCTGCCTTGTTGCCTGCCACCAGCTCTAACTCCAGCTCCACAGCACAGGGCCATTCATCACGCAACACCACAGTCACACACACACACACAGGCACGTTCCCGTGGAGTCAAGAGAGTCGCATGATGATGATGGTGATGGTGATGGTGAAAGAGTAAAGAAAGAGAAACCAGTTTCTCCACCTGTGGCAGAGGGTGAAACATCTAGGACATGCTGGGAGAGCTCTAGGGTAACTACAACTGGTGGAGTGGTTTGCCAAAACAAACAAACAAACAAACAAACAAACAAACAAACAAACAAACAAACAAACAAAGTCTGCTGGTACAGATTGTATTGATGGTAAATTATTCAGAATAGCTGTTGATTATATAGCTCTTCCTGTCTGTCACATATTTAATTCTTGTCTATCAAATGGAACCTGTCCTAAACGCTGGAAAGAAGGAAAAGCCACCACTGTATACCAAAAGACCCCAAATCTACTTTCAGTGGTCCTAACTAACAATCCTACCTGTTCTGAGTAAAATTTTAGAAAGGATTTTATATAACCAAATCTATGATTATATATCTAAGAATGATTTGATAAGTAATGCACTACATGCCTACAGAGAGGGTCATCCCACCTGCACAGCCTTGGTAAAAATGACTGATGATTGGTTAAGGGGGACTGACAATTCATTATTATCTGGTGATGTCATGTTGGACTTCAGCGCTGCATTTGACCTGCATTTGACCTATGGCAATCTCTTGGTTTGAGAATTACTTATCATTCAGAACGCAACAGGTTTTCTTAAATGGCACTATGTCCAATAGCATTAACGTTGACTGTGGTTTGCCGCAAGTAAGTTGTTTGGGTCCGCTTTTATTTTCTTTTTATTTTATTTTTACGAATGATCTACCTCTTGTTATTGAAGAATCCACGATGGTTTTATATGCTGACTATTCCACACTATACTATTCTGCATCTACATGCTGTAAACTGAAGTCTGTTCTGTCACAAGATCTGAATGCAGTGGTCAAGTGGGTTACAGCAAATAGACTTGTTTTAAACCCATCAAAAACTTTGAGCATTGTCTTTGGATCACGGCATAGTCTAGCCAGTGAGCCTATGCTTGCAGATCTGCAGATTTCTGGTCAACCCGTCAAGCAGGAGAGTAAGTTAAAGCTTCTAGGACTGTCCATTTGTAACACTCTGTCCTGGACTGATCATGTTAGGCAGATAGCTGCCAGGATGAGTAGAAGCATTGCAACGGTCCGTAAATGTGCCATCTACTTACCTGCTACTCTACGGAGACAGGTTGTTCAAATATTAGTATTATGCCAACTTGACTATGGTTCTGTAATTTGGGCCTCTGTCTCGAAGATTGACTTAAACAAACTTCAAATTGTACAAAACAGGGCTGCGAGACTTGCCCTTGATGGATCTTACAGATCAAATGTTGACCGAATGCATTCTGATCTGAAGTGGCCTAAAGTTCTTGATAGGTTATCCATTAGGTCCTTGATATTTATTAAGAATGTAATTTCCACTTATGTTCCTAGAGCTCTCTTCAGTGAAATTGGCTTCTGCTCTGATGCTCATTCATATGGTACTAGATCTGCAATAGCAGGAAGAGTTTTATTACCACATTGTAGAACGAATGCAATGAAGAAAACAGCCCTCTATAGATCCATGTCTTTATGGAATTCACTCCCTTTGCAAATGTGTGTTGTAACTGGAAAGAAAGAATTCAATAGGCTAAAAATCCTATTTTTATGCATGTTTATTATGAACTCTGGACTCTGACTCAATACTCACTGTATTGTATTTTGTGTTTTTATCTGTAATCTGATGTCACTGCTACTCTTACTGTATTTGAATGTACAATATGTGATTGATAATTTATTATTTGTATGTTCTGATTTTTAATTGGACCCCAGGAAGACTAGTCTGCCGCTTCTGCGTCAATTAATGGGGATCCGCAACTAAACAATAAACAAACAAAGGAACTTGCTAACCTGTGACACCACAGCGTCTCGTGACCAGGGTAAGACTCAATCAGGTCGGTGCAGAGCTCCATCTCGTCGTGGAAGAGCTGGGAGACCACGGTGTGGGCACCCACGTGGGCCTCGGGGCCCCTGACCGCGGTGGAGGCCTCGCCGTTGGCTTGCGAGGGCGAGTTGGTCGGGGAGCCCTGCGAAGGTGGCGGGGAGGAGGGGTGCAGGGGGGACGAGGCTGGAGACTGGGCCTGCTGCTGCTGCTGGCTGAGCTCCCGGACAAGGGCCTTGAGCAAGAACTGGCGGTAGTGGAAGCCACTGTGGTCGGATACGTGCATGGACACCCACAGCCTCATGGAGGACAGCTCGTCATGCAGTATCTGTAAAGGGTGGAGACAAGAAGTGAGACACGCCGAGACGACAAGCATACAAACATAAACAAAAATGAACTAAACTAAACTAAAAAAAAAAAAAAAAACACATACAACACGGTGCGTGCGTGCGTGCGTGCGTGCGTGCGTGCGTGCGTGCGTGCGTGCGTGCGTGCGTGCGTGCGTGCGTGCGTGCGTGCGTGCGTGCGTGCGTGCGTGCGTGCGTGCGTGCGTGCGTGCGTGCGTGCGTGCGTGCGTGCGTGCGTGCGTGCGTGCGTGCGTGCGTGCGTGCGTGCGTGCGTGCGTGCGTGCGTGCGTGCGTGCGTGCGTGCGTGCGTGCGTGCGTGCGTGCGTGCGTGCGTGCGTGCGTGCGTGCGTGCGTGCGTGCGTGCGTGCGTGCGTGCGTGCGTGCGTGCGTGCGTGCGTGCGTGCGTGCGTGCGTGCGTGCGTGCGTGCGTGCGTGCGTGCGTGCGTGCGTGCGTGCGTGCGTGCGTGCGTGCGTGCGTGCGTGCGTGCGTGCGTGCGTGCGTGCGTGCGTGCGTGCGTGCGTGCGTGCGTGCGTGCGTGCGTGCGTGCGTGCGTGCGTGCGTGCGTGCGTGCGTGCGTGCGTGCGTGCGTGCGTGCGTGCGTGCGTGCGTGCGTGCGTGCGTGCGTGCGTGCGTGCGTGCGTGCGTGCGTGCGTGCGTGCGTGCGTGCGTGCGTGCGTGCGTGCGTGCGTGCGTGCGTGCGTGCGTGCGTGCGTGCGTGCGTGCGTGCGTGCGTGCGTGCGTGCGTGCGTGCGTGCGTGCGTGCGTGCGTGCGTGCGTGCGTGCGTGCGTGCGTGCGTGCGTGCGTGCGTGCGTGCGTGCGTGCGTGCGTGCGTGCGTGCGTGCGTGCGTGCGTGCGTGCGTGCGTGCGTGCGTGCGTGCGTGCGTGCGTGCGTGCGTGCGTGCGTGCGTGCGTGCGTGCGTGCGTGCGTGCGTGCGTGCGTGCGTGCGTGCGTGCGTGCGTGCGTGCGTGCGTGCGTGCGTGCGTGCGTGCGTGCGTGCGTGCGTGCGTGCGTGCGTGCGTGCGTGCGTGCGTGCGTGCGTGCGTGCGTGCGTGCGTGCGTGCGTGCGTGCGTGCGTGCGTGCGTGCGTGCGTGCGTGCGTGCGTGTGGGCTGAGGCAAAACAACATGTCTCTTTCATATGTGTTATGGATTCCAAGAGTCCCCCTGGTGGCTATAGGCTGACTTGCACATTGTCAGAAGCATCAGTCTACCAGTTTACTTTGACCTGCAGCCAGGCCAAGAAACTATGCATTCTTGGCATATTTACTCACTCCCCTAACCGTTTTATTCAGTGTACTAAAGCAAAAGAAGCACTTGAGACCAGGGCTTTGAACCAGATTTTTTGCCAATTGGTTCGTTCTGAACAGAAACAGTATTTTAACGTTTCTGGTTTTGGTTCCCACCCCAAAATTGTCATTCCCGAACCGGTTAGAACAAAAAAATATTGTTTCTGAACCGGTTAATAACGTTCCATGTCAGCTGTCGGACAAAAATATATGTATGCTTTCAAACTGGCTATTAATAGTCACAGTATTGTCTTTCAGACTCTAACCTACAGCAAACATAATAAAACACTAGGCCTTTGCTTTATACAAGCTGCGCCAGTGTCTTCCTATAGCCTTTAGCCTGAATAATTTCCTGGTCAAACAAAAAATGCTGTCATACAGTATATTTTTGGTAGGTACTGTAATATTGGATTCTTGGATGCCTTCCCATTGTCTAAATGCCAAAATGAGAACTATTACGTTTTTCCAAATAAATTAAAGCTGTAAACGTTAATGCTAGTTTTTTCCAACAATGTTCATCACGGCCTAGTAAAAAGAGAAAACAGGTGAAATGAAATCATTGAGGTTTGGAGACTTAATAAAATTTTGATTGCCTGCTAGTGGCAAGCTCTGTCTGTCTGCACTCTCCATGCATTCATTGAATGACAGGAGGTGACCCTCATCATTTCATTGAAGACACAAACCTTCCAAAGGAACAAAAAAAGAACCGGTATTAACCGGTTACCACTATTTTGAAAAATTGTTTCTGTTCCGGAACATAAAAAAAAATCATAGTTCCTAGCAAAATGCCCGAAGTTTCTGGTTTTCGTTTTATGAACCGGTTCAAAGCCTTGCTTGAGACTAGATCAAACTTTCTTGAGCACAAAGGCTTGACCTTGAGAGCTAAAGCGTGGTACATTCACAGCTTTGCCTTGGTGTGGTGAGAACAAAATAATTAACGTTAGCATGATAAAATAGAAAGCCTGATACCCGCCAATCTACTACTGGACCTGAGCACGACATTGCACATCACTCAAAGGTTCTAAGTCTCATAAAACCATAGACATATATTCTATGTACAATAATTCACTTTCACTCCTCAAGCACAACACACCTCTTTTAATATTTACATGGGCAAGCTGCCCAGGTATATAAAAAGCCAACATCTCCAAGAATATTTTGAGAAATATAATGAAAGGGCATTACAACTGCCCTGTATAATTTAGACAAATATTCTAGGGAAAAAATATTATCAAAACATATTAAACCACCCATCATTTTAATGTTTACACAGTCACAGTACAGTGGAATAGTAAACATAAATATATAGAGCCTGTGCCTGTATGTGTGACCCCGGTCATAAGGAGAGCAGTACCTTCACGTTGCCTTTGGCCAGGTGCTGTAGCACCCAGATGCGGTGGGACCAGGCATTGTAGTTGCTGGGGTAACGTCCTGCTGCGTCTGCGCACACGCGCATCTCCTCCTGCAGGAGCCTGCGCAAACGCTCGCCATGCCGTGTGGCCTCGCCGCCATCGCCGTGCTCGCCGTCTGCCTGCTCCTTCCGCTCGCCGAGCCCCGGGCAGAGCTCCCGCTGGAGCCGCTGCAGGACCCAGCGTCTGACACACACGCGCGTCAAATAAATGATTATAATATAATTCTGACCATCAAAAGACAAGTGAGTTCAACATTCACACAGTTTTAGCCTTGTGAAAACACAGCTACAATGCTAACCTCCCAGCCAAGCTTGCGTTTCACAATTGAGCCATCCAGACATCGTAGCTTGTCAAATCACAGAGCTGTCTGGAAATCTAGACACAACTGAAATTCTATTTAAACTCTGCATGCAGCTCTCTTGCCTGCCCACCCCTTCTCTCCCTCTCATTCCCACCCATGCTGAGAGAGAATCACACGCTTGACTGAAATTGAGGACGGTAAAACTGTGCCACCCTAATATTCAGCTCTTCCCATGAGACGCCACGACTATCCGATCTCATCAGCTGGTAATGGGAGGAGCATAAATCAGTCAGCCAGAGCAGAGAGAAAACAGCCTCGACCCCAGAAATATCCGGATGCGGCCCAGTCCGCGCTGTGCATTTCCGATTGCATAACACCAATCTGCACATAAATATTTCAGCTGTGTTCTCTGGCAGCCCTGGCTCATACGGTCGAACATGGAACAAGCATGTCAAAGCGACACAATGCAGTACTTTTAGCTTCAAATAACAGCTAACTCATTCTGATGCTACACTGATCACACTGCTATACTGAGAATGAAGTCTTTGACATTGCCAATGTGTGCTTGGAACATTTGATATTGCACTATGAAATGCTGTTAATCGGGCAGGATCATGTTGCCTTATTAGTCGACATTTGACTAAGTGGGTACTGTCTTAGCGCTATATGGTGTTGAAAATTGATGTTAAGGGGCATAGATATCAATTATTCTATTGTGTTGCTTTATAGCTGCTGCATCTGTGGCTGTGCAAAGTCGACCAATTCAGTGCAAGCCTTTTTATATGTTTAACCACTCCTCTGTCTCGGAATGCTTCACAAAGTGCAAGATAGTGAGGAGTTTGACTAGAGAGGGTCTCCTTCACCCTTCTCCCCTGTGGTGCGAGGAGGAGGGATGGAACAAGCCCCCCGAGACTCACCTGTGGATCCATGTCTCTGGACTCTTGGGGAACTTGGTCAGTGCGAGCTTCCCCAGATAGAGGTCCTTCTCGGGAGACAGCACCCCACACTCCAACAACTCTTTCCTAAAGGGTGGAGTGGTGGGGGCAATGTGGGGGTTGGGGTGAGGAAAGGTGGAAATGCATGCAACACACAATCAATTGCTAGTTGCAAACCATTTGCAGAGTCTTCCAACCTACTGGTTTGACTGGGTAAAGGCCAGGGGTTCTTGTCGTCATGTATTAGGAAATATAAAGAGAAAGAGATATGATGAGACTGCAAGCTTTCAGCTAGGAGAGAATGGAGGGTCTTGGCCAGCTTCCATGCACTGACAACAGTAGAGAATCAAAGACAGATACCTGACGTTCCAAGCAGTGGTGAAATCTGGATTTAGCAGCAGCAACGTGCAGGTGACATCTATAAGCGCTAGAGTGAGAAAGACAGAGAAGGAGAGGACAAAGAGAAGAGAGAGAGAGAGAGAGAGAGAGAGAGGGAGAAAAAAGTAAGAGATTGTGCTTAAAATACCTGAGTAACCACATAGCTTTATTGAGGAGGTGGGAGGAGGAAAAAGTGCCTGAGATAGCGACAGAGCGATCGAGCAAAATGCCCTTTCATTGTCCATTGAACAGCTTGATTTCTTCCTCTAAATAAACAAAAGAACAGCGCTGGGGTCGCTCACTCTCTGCAGGTCACCCAGCTCTTACAAAGGCCTGCTGACTTCACCATGACCCACATAATACAACATACTGCCCAGGCACTGTCCATGTTTTATGCAAAGGTTCTACACTCTAAAAGTACATACACACCGGCAGAATATGCACTACTGTTTGTGGGGTTGCTCTTTCTGAACACCTTAATTACAAATATGACCATAAAGAGCAGTTGCCATATCAACTGATCAACAAGAATCTCCTGCAAGATTGTCCCAATCAAAATAAGAATATATTTCTGCTCCAGGGAACATATTGTTTACATGTTTTTCACCTTTCCCCAAACAGTTCCATAATTTATACTACTCACACACACACACACACACACACAATGACTACTGTAGATCAACAAAGAAAAATACAGTGACAAAACATTTCCAGGGCAACTTACCTTCCCTGTCAAGCCACTGTTTCCTCTGTCTGTAGAGAAGCAGCTTGTTATGGACGTAGGGAAGAAGGAACTTGACACACCAGCTCTCCACTCCCAGCTTGTTCTCCACCAGGACAATCGGGCTCCTGTTGTATCTGGCTTCCGGGCAGGGGATGAGTCCAATCTCATCACTGTGAAATGACCAATCCAGAATTCAATGCTGTTCATTCATGATGTATTTTTCCACAGTGCGGTAGCAGAGAACACACAGGTGCTTTAGCAGGGCATCATGAAGACATAAGACACAAGTGGGACATGACCTTTGGGGTGGGACATTAACATAAAATAGAAGTAAAGCAAGACTCGGGTCATCATAGACTGTTGTGGTCTCAAACTTCATATCGCACACTCCAACAAAATCCCAACAATAGAACATCAATGTGTTTCATACCTATGACTGATTTCTATTCCAGTCCAAAATCGTTGAGATGTATTTGAAACTCTTATGCTATGTTAGACTTGTTGGCTTCCAGTATCTGCAGCACCAGGCTACCTGCTTCCTCAGCATTCTGTTGACAGTGACACTTACACGACATCACCCGTTACTGATGTCATTCGTCTATTGTTCAAATTAAAGTTATTTGAAACGCTGATCGTTTTGAGTCACGTGATTATGAATGTGGTGTACAACTTGTGCAAAAGAGAGGAGCCATATGGGAAGAGCTAAATACGATGACCGGTTAGTATTTGATTTACATCATATGACATTAACGACAAACAAGAAAACAATATTCAACGTCAAGTTATAGCTCTGCTTTACCATAGCCAACCATTTCCATTGAAGCCACCCCGCTTCGGAACTCCTTATTTATTTATTTTAACTGTTTAACTGGTACATTTTAAACTGAACAAGTAAGCAATATTTCCAGCTAAGCAAAAAATAAACATTTGCAGAATTGGTTGGTCGGTAGTTGCCCTGTTCGTTTGTTCTCGTTGCAAATCTTTCAGTTGACGTTTGCAAGCTTGCTAGCACAGCCAGCTAAATTGTCAAAACAACATGTAGCTTGGGCAAAGTTAACATCAGCATGACAACCATTGCACATCTTCGAGCCCATCCTTTCGTTTGCTGCAAAACCATGGAATCACGTTACATGTTTTCAGACACTGCATCAAATCCCCTACACCACACACAAGGCAGGTTACCGGGTGGTGGTGCTTTAGCGTTAGCCTAATAGCTTGTTAGCCGGGGCACGTAACGTTAAGCTTGTTCGGAATAGCTAGCTACTGTAGCATTTGCTAATTTAGCATCAGCTAGCTACCTTCGAATTAGAAGTTGGTTATGTAGCTTAGGCTAAGTGGCCTCTGATATTAAGCTACCAAAACCATGCTACATCTAACCCTGCCAACTCACTCTAAACTTCTCACATAACTGCAACAATAGCAAAAAATAACTTACATGTTGGGGTTTCTCTTAAACGCGTTATTAATATCTTTCATAACTCTTTGAACCAAAACGTCCACCTCCTCTTCCGACTCAGCCATTTTTCACTACTGCAGTAGGGGTTCTTCTTCTTCTTGAGGTTTACTGGCGGATTCGGAACCATATAGCGCTTTACTGCCACCCAGAGAATAAATGAGCTCACTTCAGTTTATATTCTGCCATAATAATTAAATGTGAACAAAGATCCTTAACCCTCACTGATGTGACTTTGGGATTCTTAAATTCTAAAAGAGGAGAAAGTGATACAATGGCAACATCAGTTTCAAAGAGTTCATTTAAAAAGTGTTTGTCTAGCCTCAACATTTCTTTCAGTTAACTAATAGACGACTGTTTTGTATTTTATCCTCATAACAGGCCACTTTGAGGGGGTTTCTCATGCGCAATTGGAATATTGTCATTACTGCAGGAAGCACACACTCACGGCTGACCATTGTGTTTTTGTGCCTCAGTTAGTTGTTGAACATGAGAAACATGAAAAGAAACTAGAAATGTATTTCCAAGGAATTACCAGTGCATGAAAATGCAAAATATATGATGTAAAATATCATACAGCAGTAGCGTAGCCACCGGTGTGCCAGGGTGTGCTTGGAACACCCAATCGTCGGCCTGGCACACCTAAATATTTCCCACCTACTTTCACGCTTACCATTAGGCTACTTTGTTGTCCATTCTTATCATTCTAAACTGCCAAACCAACCATAATAGCGTATCGCAAGAATAATAACGTGCAGTTTTTGATTGTCACTACGCGAACACGTAAATCTTGAGAGCACTGATATAGTGATGGGCAAATTAAGCTTTAGTGAAGTACTGAACCCTCAGAACAACTAGATGTACCGCAGAGCGGTACAAAATATGACCGCCGCCCAGTCCAGCACATTTTTTCCACAAAAATAAATCACGCTGAAGGCCTATATGATTCTAACTGTCTCACTAAATTGCATTATCCACACTCAATTCTCACTGGTATCTGCTAGACAACAAGTACCAAAACATGATTAGTTCATAGATTTCACATGTAAAATTCATTTTATACAACCCCACCCCCATCTTGCCTGCTACAGATCAAAACGAAAACCGATGGTTCCATGCTATCCATGTGGGGTTACATGCCCACCAAGTTTCGTGTACCCCGGTCTTTCAGTGTCCCAGGAATCCTTGTTGGTGTACGGTCACTAAATGTACACATAAATTATTTTATTGTAAGGCCCCCCATGAACGAAAGTTCACAAAACTTGCATGCATTTGGAGGGTGTCATAATGATCCTACACGTTCAATTTCGTGCAGTTTTGACCATGTCAGCCAGAGATATTGTGGTGAAAACACCTAATTTTTGCTTTTAATTTTTAACTAGGTGGCTATACATGAAATAAGTGGTAATGGGATGGGTTGACATGCCCCCTTAAGACCAACATACAAAAAAAGGTGGACCTCCTAGGCCCTACGGTTCTCGAGATATTCACAGAAAACTGTCTCCGGCCACCTACAGGCCAGTTGGTGTATAGTAACATCAATTAATTTATTGTGTGGCCCCCCATGAACGGAATTCGACGAAACTTGGCGTGTATTCACAGGGTGTCATAATGATCCTACAATTCCAATTTCGGGCAGTTTTGACTATGTTAGGTCACAGATACCTGCAATTACAACACCTCATTTTTACTTTTTTGTGTTTAACTAGGTGGCGCTATACATGAAATGAGTGGTTATGGAATGGGTTGACATGGCCTCTTGAGATCAACATACAAAAAAATGGTCCTCCTAAACCTTACAGTTCTCGAGATATTCACAGAAAACTGTGTCTGCCCTACCCTCCTTTCGGGGGTGCAGTCCAGCGGGGGGGCTACAGATCAAAACGAAAAACGATGGTTCCATGCTATCCATATGGGGTTACATGCCCACCAAGTTTCGTCTACCCTGGTCTTTTAGTGTCCCGGGAATCCTTGACGGAAATTTGGACATGCAAAAAAAAAAAGAAAAAAAAAAAAAAATGACTAAACCTATATGACCGCCGCTTCGCTGCGCAGCGTTGGTCATAATTACTTCAAAAATGGGTTCATTACTCAAAGCTTCAGTATTAGCGACCTCTCCTGGTGAACACACACACACACACACACACACACACATACACACAGTGCACATGTATACTAAGAATGGGATAGCATCCTTTTTACAAATAACGATTGATCAGGAGTGATCAGAATAAAGTTTTCCCTCATGTCTTTCTTCCTTTATGGTTCCATAGTAATGAAAATAAATCAATACGAACAAACTAATGCTTGTCACTGTAGAGGCTAACCAAACGCAATGTTGTGCATTAAAGTTTATGCTTTGAGCATGCTACAATTCGGACACAGTGGCAGCACCTGACTGGTTCGCATGTGGCAGCGGCGCGGCGGCGCTGTGAACCACTTAGGTGATTCAGAGAATGAAGCAGTTGCTGCTTCAGATGTCATTTGTAACGAGATTTTTCAGTAGGCCTACCAAACCAACCTTCGGAGCAGTGGTTCAAATGGAATTGTAGTTAATGGTTTTGCACTCGTTCATGATCGTTTTTTTTCATGATGTACCAAACACGGAAGGGAGGGGCAAGCTAGCTCGATTTGTTTGGGATCTCACTTCAAACACCCAACAGAAATGACGTCACCCGCAATCTCTGATACAACCTTTAATTATAATTTCTAGCTACGCCCCTTTCATACAGAGGTAAAACTGATAATACAGAGATAGTTACAATGGTGTTTCTAAGGTCAACATGGATCAAGGATACTTTATTGTCATTCATTATGTAACATGTTGAGCATACAGTACTCCGTTCTCAATATCAGAGTATAAATTAGTTAAAAAAACATCTAATGAATTAAAATCAATAAATAAGTAAGCAATATTAAAAATACTACAGACAGTAAAATACTAGAAATACTAGGACAGCAGCATTGACGTAGCAGCAAATGTTTCTGAAGTGTAGTATTTAAAGTGCAGTAGAGTCCAAAACATTCAGGGCCTGGCAGTGGCAGCAGTTCAACAGTCTTATAGTGTCCAGGAAGAAACTGTTTCTCAACCTGGAGGTCCTCGCTTGGATACTGCGCAGCCTCCTGCCTGAGGGAAGAGGGGTAAACAGTTAATGTGCAGGGTGGGTGGAGTGTCCCATGATGCAGGCAGCTCTGCCTTTGCATCTGCTGGTGTAAATGTCTGACTAGGGTGGTAAGCTGCAGCCGATGATCCTCTGTGCAGAGTTGACCACCCGCTGCACCGCCTGCTTCTTTGTCACTGTGCAGCTGCAGTACCACATGGTGATGTATGATGTTAGTATGCTCTGCTCTAGTACACACCTGTAAAAGGAGTTGAGGATGGAGATGCTCAGACCCGCCCTCTTCAGCTTCCTCAGGAAGTACAGCCATTGATGAGCTTTTTTTAATGACATTCTTGGAATTGTCCTGCCAGGTGAGAGTGTTGGAGAGGTGCACCCCCAGGTATTTAAGGATATGAACCATCTACACAGCTGTGCCCTCAATGAAGAGAGGAGGGGGTGTGAGGCCTTTGTTTCGGAAGTCCACTATCATCTCTTTGGTGTTGTTGGTGCTCAGGATAAGGTTGTTCTCCTTAAACCACAGCACCAGTCTATTCACTTCCTGCCTATACGCCGACTCGTCCCCATTGCTGATGAGTCGTAGCACTACTGTTTCGTCTGCAAACTTTACTATGAGGTTGTTGTAATTATCGTTATAGTGAGCTCTGCAGTCGTGAGTGAGCAGCATGTAGAGTAGTGGGCTGAGGACACAGCCATGGGGAGAGCCAGTGTTGAGGATGATGGGTGAGGATGTGATATTGTAGAACCTGACAGACTGGGGTCAGTCAGGAAATCCAAAATCCAGTTGCAGAGTGATGGGAATAGTCTGAGTCCTGTCAATTTGTTCACCAGTGTCTGTGGTATGATTGTATTGAAGGCAGAACCAAAATCCATGAGTCACTCGTCTCCAGGTGTGTGAGGGCCCAGTGGATCACAACAGAGATTGCATCAGCTGTGGAGTGGTTCTGCCTGTAGGCATACTGGTGAGAGCCAGATGTTATGTTTATGGTCTTTTTGATATGTATCATTACCAACCTCTCAAAAGAATTCATTATTATTAGGGTGAGTGCAATTGCACAGTAATCGTTGAGACTGGACACTGTCTGGGCCTTTGGCATGGAGACGATGGTAGACGTCATGTTGGTACAATGGGAGACAGGGAGGTGTCTATGAAATTAAAAACGGCACTACACATCAAAACCGATAATAAATCGTTCTGGCTAGTTGTTATTACTTACCTATCCATTTCATCCAGTGTCTTCCATGTCGTTAATCCTGCTAGTCATAGACCACTTGACTGAACTGAACTAGGGAAAACAGCGTAGGAAAGATTCAGTTGCTATCAGTTGATAACAGACATGTTGTACAACACTGCCATCTGCTGGTTGTTCAGTGGAGGGTGTCTTCGCATTCAAATCTAGTGGTATTTATTTGTGGATCTTGGTGTGCAGTAGGAATGTCTCAAAATTACGTCATCGACATAAAAGCAAAAAGGAGATTCACAAATGCAGATTCCACATACAAAGTCAAGCATATTTATTTTAAAATCTCGAAAATATATTTACAAAGACACGTTTATTTATGTAAATTTGTTTATTTATTTGTATGTCACATTTTCATATTTGTATTTTGTATTTGGATATTTATAAATGTATGTATATGTATATATATCCTTTTATATATATTTAAATCATTTTGAGACAATTCTCACTCCATAAGATACAGAGAGAAATGGAGCCTAGTTGAGCAGATTGCAGTTGGAACAGGTGCAAATCAGTGTTAACAACCCTTTATGATGTCATAATGCCCAATAGAAAGTAGAAAGCTTGTTTTTTTTTAAATGTTACAACGTTTGAATGAAGTTTCTAAGTTAACCGGTTCAAGTTTAATAGCTAATGGAAAAAGTGTTCAGCAGAATAATAATAAGCCTAGGGAGAATAGTAATGACCTGGCGGTTGAGGGTGAAGGAAAGTTTAACCTGTAAAAGAGACTTCCTCTTTGGCCTAGCATATTAAATGATGGAAAATTAGAGAGGTAGGGTCACTGCTCAGTTGTCTCTGTGAAACATATTGTACATCTGTTGCCTTTGCTTAAAGCTTGAAAGTGTAGAGTCACATGGAGATGGGAATCTACAGCAATGAATCTACAACATTTTTCTCAAGAACCTACAGATACAGGAAACTGGAGCCGACAAGCAGATGCAGGATCGAACCAGCAGACAAGTAGGTACTAAGAATAACATACTGTAACCTTGTAGGCTTCAGCAGACATAGGATCATTCATATCATGTGGGGATGTTTTAAAACATAGTTTTACTGTTAGTTATTATAGTAGTTAGTTATTGTACATTATTATTTATTTTATGAATATTGCTCTTTCAAGTTCTTGTTAACCCAATAGGGCAGACAGACACAAAATGTGCATCCAAATTCACACCCAGTCTTCTCTGTTAAATCGCTCACAGAGAACTTATCACACAGAAACCACATGCACCTTCAGTCCCAGAGTGATAGTTGTAGGACTGAACACTGCAGGAAGACTTTCCTGCTAGCTGGCTGCTATAACACTATTCATTGTGCAATGTGCAGTACTGGTGCAGAACCCATGCATGTATTATTATGACCGCCGCTAGCGAAGCGGTCATATAGGGATTGTCAAAGGTTTTTTTTTTTTTTTTTTTTTTTTTTCCCCGGGACACCGAACCACCGGGGCACATGAAATTTGGTGGGTATGTAGCCCCACTAGACTTTTACGGAAAAATTTAGTTTCGTCCACGGGGGCCACTAACCCCCCCCCCCGCTGGGCCTCCCGAAACGCAAAACAAGCAGTTTTTCCTAAATAACTACCTGAACCGTGGCACTGAGGATGAAGAATCTTTTATGGTATGGTGGTCTCAAGGGCCCACATCAACCTGGCCCATAATCACTCATTTGTGATTTGCACCCCGGATAAAAATGAAAATGCAATATTATTCTGCTTTAATTGCCCCTATCTTCAGTTAAGATGTTCAGAACTGCACCAAATTTTATGTGTATGATTGACCTGGCATTCTCTGGGGGTATGCCAAGTTTCGTAGAATTTCATCCATGGGGGGGTCTAAAAAATTAGGTTATGTGTACATTTAGTGACTGTACACTCATTGGCCTGTAGATGGCGGTGCACACATATACACATGCACACACACACAGGCACCCACATACTATCGGTATTAGAACGGCCGATACATAATTACAAATTCAGTAGGATTAAAAAAAACAAAATAAATATTCATCATCATCATGGCTACATTTCCAGTATTGGGGATAAGTAGTCGTTTGTCCACTAGATGGCGCATCGTTGCAGTGAGACGTAATTTTGTTGGAAGTTAAAAGTGGGTTGAAAAAACAATGGACGCTTACAAGGACTGTAGTTTACTGCAGAGAACGTCTAATAAGGATAGGATGATGTTCACATGAAATGTAATTCCCATTTCTTCTTGAAGCCGAAATAAATCTGAGGATGTTTATCGAACATGCTTGGTTTTACTGCAGGCAATGCTAATCTTATAATATCAATAAGGACCTAGGTAATGTTACCATTAAGCGTTGGTTGAGTGATGGAGGCCAATTTGATTGATTGCATTTGTAGAAAACTATAAATGCGGTTATACCAAGCAAATTGATAGCAGCACTGTAATTGTATCTTTCGACTGTCATTTGTTGCACGTGCTACAAAAATCATTCTGTGCAATGGAAGATTTACTAACGTTACACCGGTCTGATACAGTTTTGCCTATGCATGCGTGAGACTGAGACGCCTGTTTATCTTGTTTTAAGTGCGTGTAGGGTGTGAGAGGGGAATCGATGTGCTTTGATTCCAGCTTGGTAGTTGTAGTCTGTGAAATTAAAAAGCACGTAAGTATCCAAACAATGACACCTTCATTTCATTATGGCTGCTTTAGCAACACACCTTAAGTTATACAGTAGCAACTTACTTCACTTCTGTCTGAATAAAAGCACACAGCACAAATTTCTGAATTTTCTGAAAGCATTGTTTATTTTTAAAGCAATGGCAACTGGTCCAGTTGTGCAATGAATGAATGTAGAGATCCGTCTGAATTTGTCATTTATCTGTATAAAAGAAAGGCACAATGTTAGAAAATTTACCTGAAGACAAACAACAAAATGAACAAAATCTACGTGGTTTGCAGGGATTGACACAGAATATTTCTCAAACTTCAAAAATAAATAAATGTCGGCCTACCTATTAGGCCTATGTTCAGGTTAAGCTAAGAATGTCAAATTGCCCACAAACCTTCATAAATAGTGACAATGTTAGGCTTAAAAGAGCAGCAGCCTTATCTGCACCCAATGTTATAAACAATATGGTTATGAAATGGAAACTATTGAATTCTGGCTATATGGGTGCTGAATCCGATTGTTTAGAATTGCACACTCTTCATACTCTGGGTTTTGGACAGGCACTCAATCATCTGTAGGCTACTCATCCACAAACACATCACATCTCATCACCTCACTTGTACCACACCACACACATAGGGATCTGGCAGGTGGTTCTGAGATTGTCTGATCTTATGAAAATATACCTGACACTTTATTTTGCAGATACAGATTGTGGTCTCACACAACAACAGCACCTTTTGGTACAGATAACACATTCTTCCCCTTTTTAAGTAAGTATACTCTTTTGATCCTGTGAGGGAAATTTGGTCTTTTTATTTATCCCAATCTGTGAATTAGTGAAACACACACAGCACACAGTGAACAGACAGTGAGGTGAAGTACTGTACACACTAATTCCCACACAGTGAGCTGCCTGCTACAACAGCGGCACTCGGGGAGCAGTGAGGGGTTAGGTTCCTTGCTCAAGGGCACTTCAGCCACTTCCTACTGGTCGGGGTTCAAACCGGCAACCCTCTGGTTACAAGTCCGAATCGCTAACCAGTAGGCCAGGGCTGCCCCCCAAAAAATCAGGGGAGAGTGTGAACACAGTCCCCCACTATCAGAAATTGTGCAGTCGAGATTCCCACATTTGAGGAATTCGCAGGGGTCAGCATGACCGGCTGTACAGTGGCCGAGCCTCGCCCTGAGCAAACAACCTTCTTGATCATTGTATCACCCCTGCCAGGTAAGTTTTTGTTTTTGCCAGAGTGCCACTATTTTTGATGAATGGAAAAAGAACAGTTTAAAAGAGCAACAGCCTTATCTGCACCCCATGTTACAAACAATATGGTTATTATGAAATGGAAACTATTGAATTCTGGCTATGGGTGCTGAATATCTGATTGTTTAGAATTGCACACTCTTCCTACCCTGGGTTTTGGACAGACACTCAATCATCTGTACTCATCCACATCACCTCACATGTACCACACCATAAACATGTAGGGATCTGGTAGCTGGTTCTGAGAGTCTACGATCTTAAGGACATTGACAGACTGAAACCATTAACACATCTCTAGCCCAGCTAGCACATTTCATCACAACACATACAAGTGTCTTGCATCTCCACAATGATTTTATTTATTTTTCATGCCCCTCTTTTATGAGATACATATCAGATGTTAGGTCTACATATACTGTATTTCAGTAAACCATGTACAGTATGTTAAACAGTAGAACATTCTGGCAGAAGATGTGACAGAAGGCATCACTAAACCTCCAGTCCAGTCCGTAGAGGTAGTAGCTGGCACGAAACGGCGTTGAGGAGGAAGTCGGCCAGGGCCAGGTTGAAGAGGAGGACGGTGCTGCTCTTCCAGGGCCTCATGTGCCAGCAGAAGACCCAGAGGGCCAGGCCGTTGCCCAGGACGCCCAGCAGGAACTCAGTGATGATCAGGGGAGGCAGCGCTCTGGGGAGCAGCTCACCCTGGTAGGGACAGCAGACGTTCACTGACCACTCCATGCTGTTGTGTGTGTCAGGAAAACTAGCTGACACACAGTAACCGTAGCTGGATTTTTATTAAACACAAATGTCTACAAGTTGAGATTGACCTGTAGGCTACTGCCACATATTTAGATGGATGGATACAGTCTGAATGAGGAACAAAAACTTGATGTGGCCCTGTGACATTTTTAAGCAATGGTGTGGATCTCTACCACTCTGATAGAGGTCCTAACAAAGACACAGACAGATGTAGGCTATGGAGATAGAGGAGACGTGAGAATGGAGTGTGTCCTTTAATGTCTGGAAGTTTATATTTCCTCCCATGTTTGAATTGGCTATGATTAAAATAAATAATAGCTATATATAATTTGAACACATTTATTTATTTATCTGAGTATTTGTCCAACAGTAAGCCTACATTTGCTACATGCGTTTGAGGCTTAAGACTTATTTTTGTATAGTTCTTTTCTAGACACTCAAAGACGCTTTACAGTTTTATAAAGGTATAAACAAACAGACAAGGTACATAAAGGTTACATAACAGAGAAAAGGAAACACACAGGTGCATGGCCAAAGCAGAGGACCAAGCTAGAGAGCAATGAAAAAAAGAAAAGGGAAAGCTGGGAAAGTCTTTTAACAGGAAAAAGCAAGTAAGTAAACATAACATAAATGTTTGGATGCTTGGTTAGCTATTTTTCTTCAATGTTTTTCACACAGTTTCAAAATGCAACATTAACGACAGAGCAGTGCTAACACAAATTGTTTTATAGGCTACTAGGCCTACTAAATATATCAACCAAATAGTGTCAAATGATAGCCGATATTTGAGAACAGTAGACATGCTTTTTGAAATGGAAAGTTAGGAAATGATTCTGTTATTGTCTACAGAACTACAGTAGACTGAGACCATTTAAAGGCCTTTGCAGGTGTTTTGAGTTAATTAGATTAGTGTGGCACCAGGTGTCTTCAATATTGAACCTTTTCACAATATTCTGAGATACTGAATTTGGGGTTTTCATTAGTCAGTTATTATAATCATCATAATTAAAAGAAATAAACACTTGAAATATATCAGTGTGGAAAGAAAAATAAAAAGTTTCACTTTTTGAATGACATAACTCAACTTTTGATGATATTCTAATTATATGACCAGCACCTGTATATGTAATGTTATTCTTTTTCAGTGACAAAAGCTGTTATGCACACAGCCCAGGAAGTAGGGATGGGCAAAGCGAGGCTTTATGAAACACTGACACGTTCGAAGCAATTGTGCCGAATTGTTCCGCAGCTTCGAAACAATTCCGACACATCAGAGCTGTTTAGGGTGAAACAAATCTGTCAAATGCTTCGTATTGGAGAGGTAATCTTTAAAGTCCGTGGCTCGCTTTGTTACCTGTGTTCATATAGTCTTACTCAAAAGCTAAGCAGTCATGCCCTTGGTCATTACTGGATAGGAGACCACATGAAGTGACAATAAAGAGAATCTTATTGCTGACCCGTTCTCTAAATCAGAATTTTAAAATTTAATCTAATTTTTTTCTGGCGACCCACTTTTTAAAAATGACAGACCATCGCGACCCATTTCACTTCAAATCTACCCTGCAACCACCAATATTGTTTTAGGGCCACAGGTTCTCCAACTTTTCTATGCCTCCCCCAACCATACAGTACATTGCTTTAGGATCCCTGCTTTGAACACGGTTGTGTTGCATTTTGAGCACCATCAGCGTGAAAAGTTGGAAATGACTACTGAAAAGATACGTTTTAATGCGCATCCGAGAGTAGGGGAAATTCTCGCATGTTGCGCAGTCGTCATTCGTCAGCATAGTAAGCTGTTCCTGTATTTCTAAAAAAAAAATGTTATAGGCTACGTTGCGTTGCAGACAAATGGGTCCATAACACTGTGGACGTCAATTCCAATGTAAACAGCAAATAACTCGTTTTGCTGTTTATTTACTAATAACTCGTTTTGCTGTTTATTTACTTATAAAATAAGTCGTTTATTGTATTGTTGTATTATATTATATTGTATAGTCGTTATATCAGAACAAGAGGCGTTTGCGCAATAGCCGGAAGTATGCGCCTTTTCTTTGGATTTTAGCGAGGTAGAAAACGAGAGGAATAGTGTTTAAAATGCCCATTTAAATTGTAGACTAATATAATGCACTGTTGTGCATTTTAAATCAGAAATAAGAATGTGAGGAGGTTGCTATTAACTTTAAAGATTGCATATGCAATCGAAACGGTATGCAAATTGAATGGCCTTATGTCCGGTCTATATGGATGCCTGCTTTAGTTGACAGCACGGTCACTAGATTTTAATCTTAAATTGAGGAACTGGTATCTATTAATGTTCGTGCAAATAGGCGGATTCATGTCCCTTGCAGTTTGCAACTGCGAGGTACATGGCAGGCGCCCCATAGAACGGTTTCATTTTGAGAGGTAGATATCCATGCTGGCACCCCCTCTGCGATGCGTTTGTCCCCCAGTTTCATGCGCCAGTCAAAACCGTGACTGTGGTAGTTAACAATCTACATCCTAATAGAAAACTGTTAGCTTTCCTGGTATCAAATGACAAATGGTATCAGTTAGGCCTATAACACAACATAAATTGTGCTGGCGACCCAAATAAAATCTCCTGCGACCCACCCGTGGGTCGCGACCCAGACTTTGGGAAACACTGCTCTAAATCACTTTCTTCTTATAATAACTCTCGAGGTCGCAATTTGCTTTTGTCCATTCTGAGAGTTTAGTTGAAACTGTGTGGTTAATGATGAAGTAGGCTAACATAAACAGATACGACCTGAAACAATACCTAACCAATCAAACGGGGATCGAACCTCATTTGACCAGCCTGAGATACCTGGCTTTGAACCACGTTTCGAAGCAGTGTTTCGAAACACTTGTGCTTCGAAGCCTCGACACTGATTCGAGACGTCGCTTTCGAAAGTTACACCCCTACCAGGAAGTCATTCCCATGCAAGCACCTACCGGAGAAGAAACAAAAGTGAAACTACCTGTATAGTGTTGCCCCAAAGCTTTGTGAGGTGTTTGTCAGGGACTAAGAATGGCAGAAGTGAGTCTAAGTAACCAGGACCTTTTTATGTGTCCAATTTGTTTGGATTTACTGAAGGATCCAGTAACTCTGAACTGTGGACACAATTACTGCACGGGCTGCATTAAGAACTGCTGGGATCATGAAGATCAGAAAGGAGTTTACAGCTGCCCGCAATGCAGACATACTTTTACTCCGAGACCTGTTTTAAAGAAAAATAATGTTTTTGCTGAGGTTGTGGAACAGTTCCGGCAGACCAGAATCCAAGCTGCTGCTCCTGTTCACTATTTCGCTGGACCGGGAGATGTGGAGTGTGATGTCTGCACTGGGAGAAAACTCAAAGCGGTGAAGTCCTGTCTGGATTGTCTGTTGTCTTACTGTGAAACTCACTTCAAAGCTCACAATGACCTTAACCCAGGTAGAAAACACTCAGTGATTGATGCCACAGGCCAGCTACAGGAGAGGATCTGCTCCCATCATAAGAAAGTTTTTGAAATATTCTGTCGCACTGATCAAAGTTGTATCTGCTATCTGTGTACGATGGACAGCCATAAAGGCCATGACACGGTCTCAGCTGCAGCAGAAAGGACAGACAAACAGGTGAGTAGTTAGACTTGTATTCTAAATAAAGCTTCAGAGTTTTCTCCACTGTGTATGAAGTTATGTATAAGGTTTGACTGGTTTCAGTCGAGAACTTTATACAGGCCTACCTAACAGTTGCCTCAGTCCCAAAATAATAAACTTCAGAACAAAGCAGACTTTGACCAAATGTGTTTTCTGCAACCACTGACTATTGCCACAGGCTGTCTATGCATGTTAGAGATTAATTGCTTCAGTGAGATATCCTCTTTAAATATGTTTTGCCATAAATATGTGATTTTGTAATTGTGTTTTTTAATTAACAGAAGCTGTTGGGGCAGACTCAAGGAAGCTTCAAAAAGATTATCCAGGAACGAGAGAAGAAGCTACAGGAGTTGAGGAAGACTGTGGAGACTCTCAAGGTGACTGTTGTGGGTACTGGACGTGTCACTTGTCTTGTGTTAATCTTCAGCTTTATCATTGCTTGGGTGTGCTAATTAAGCATGATGATGTTACAGGAACATATCTGTCAACTGCAGTGCAAATGTTAAATTCTGCACAGTCCACACGGCCTGAATGTTCACTAGCTGACAATGATTCATCAGTCATTCACCATTAGCATTAAACGTGGTGCTGCTGTGTCTCCTTCTGAGCATATAATCAAATAGTTTGGGACAGAGGCAGAGCGATGTCAAAACTTGCTTTAGCTTCAGACCTCCCTTTTTAGCAAACTTGGTCTTAACAGTCTAGCCAGAGAAAGCATGTGCCCCCTTCAGACCTGGCATGGCTACAGTAGTGTACGAGCAGTGCCGGCCTAGCTGGTCTAATTGGCTAATCACGCACACCTGGTGATGAGGTGTGGGTATTGAAGGGGTTGTTCGATTTGGGGGACACTTTTCTTTTTGCCACATTCTGTTGCAGGCACCTTTGGGTTATCGCTCTCCCACTAGCACCTTTCTTTCTAGGGTAAGGCTATTTGTACCCCTGATACAATTAGCAGTGTATGCTATTCGTACCCTGGTGCACACAGCAATGTGTTCTATTAGTACCCCGTCTGGTACAAATATCAGTGTATGCTATTTGCACCCCTGTGCATTTATTCTGGCATATTGATCACACAATGTACAGTAATAATAATAAAAAAGCAACATGTTTTTGTTGTTACATAACAGGGTGTGAATAGCTCAGCTGTGTAATAGACACTGAATAAGGTATGCTGTTTCCATCAATGTATAGTTAGAAGTGGATGCTATTCGTACCCTGGTGTTTATAGTAATGTATGCTATTTACACCCTGGTGCATGAAGTAGCTAATTATTGCAATCAAAACTACCATTTGAGGACTGATTTCTTGTTCAAATTGCGCGCCTTCTCTCCAGAGACGTTGGTACACATGTGCAGTCACTCTGCCAAAATGCATCATGTAGGAATTGAACCCCAGTCTCCCACGTGCTAAACCATGTCTGTGGCCACTGCACTCTCTTCTTCCACAACTAGAGAGTGTTTGCAGGTAAACTTATAGTTTATAGGCCTGAGCATCATATTCACAAATTTTCTGTTAAGATAGATAGATAGATAGATACTTTATTGATCCCCAAGGGAAATTCAAGGTCTCAGCAGCATACAGACAACACAAACACATTCTTTAACAGCAGAAAGAGTAATTAAAGTATATAATATAAAAACACAACTAAGCAATAAAGACAGTAGAAGATAAGGAATATGCTAAATATACTAAAATACAAATTATACTAACTAACACTTAATCTAAATCAATTCTAAAAACAGTATCCACATAGTGGTGATTAATCAATCAGAGGCGCTTGCAATGACTAAGGCAGGGACTGAGCCTGTGATTCTCTGTGCATAGTAAGGTATGGTAAGGTGCTCTAAGGTGCTCTGTGTGAATGAGTGTCATGGTGGTAGTGCAATGGTGGTAGTGGTCATGATGATAGTGCAAATGAGTAAGTCCAACAGTGCAACAATGCAGAAATAAAGTAAAGTATAGTCTATATATCTATATATTTAACTATTTAAAGAAAATGTACAAGTGTGGCCACAGTTCGGCTGTGGCATGGAGGGGGGTTATGCATGTGCGCTAATGTGCTAAAATAGCACGCAAACATTGAGGCATAAAGACAGTGGTAAAAGTGGCTAGTGGACAGACAGTATCCAAACATGGAGGGGGGTGAAGAGGCAGACAGACTATGCAGAGAAGTCTCTCTCCTCTTCCCTTAAGTGAGGCATTGAACAGTTCAATGGCCCTGGGGACAAATTAATTTCTCAGTCTGTCAGTTGTGCAAGGCAGTGAGCGAAGTCTCCAGCTGATCAGGCTCTTCTGCTTAACAATAGTGCTGTGGAGTGGGTGACACTCATAGTCCAAGATGTTGATCAGTTTGTTCAGGGTCCTTTTGTCAGATAGTGAAGTGATGCACTCCAGTTCAGCTCCCACTACAGAGCCAGCTTTCCTTACCAGCCTGTCAATTCGCCCCGCATCCTTCTTCCTTGTGCTTCCTCCCCAACATACTACTGCATAGAAGAGGACGCTGGCAACAACAGAACATCCTGAGGAGCTTTCTGCACACATTGAAGGACCGCAGCCTCCTCAGGAAGTACAGCCTGCTCTGCCCTTTCTTGTAGAGTGCATCAGTGTTGGCTGACCAGTCCAGTTTATTGTCCAGGTGGAGACACAGATACTTGTAGGTGCTAACCACCTTCACATTGACCCCATCAATGTGGACTGGTAACAGAGTGGGCTTAGACCTGCGGAAATCCACCACCATCTCCTTGGTCTTTGAAGTGTTAAGTTGAAGATGGAGTTTGCACCATTGCACAAAGTTCTCCACCAGGCTCCTGTACTCCTCCTCCTGCCCGTTCCTGATACACCCCACAATTGCAGTATCATCAGAAAACTTCTGCATGTGGCATGACTCATGGAATGGAATGGTGTTGTAGCAGAAGTCAGATGTGTACAGGGTGAACAGGACTGGAAAGAGCACAGTTCCCTGTGGCGCTCCGGTGCTGCAGATCACAGTGTCAGAGAGACAGTTCTTCAGTCTGACGAACTGTGGTCGCTCGGTCAGGTAATCTGTAATCCAGGTTACCAGGTGAGCGTCCACACCCATCTGCAAGAGCTTGTCTCCCAGTCTGAGAGGATGGATGGTGTTAAAAGCACATGAGAAATCAAAGAACATGATTCTCACAGCACCTTTCCCCTGGTGTAGGTGAGAATGTGTCCTGTGTAAAAGATAAGTGATGGCATCGTCCACGCCCACTTTCTCCTGGTATGCAAACTGTAACGGGTCTAGTGCATGGCGTACCTGGGGTCTGAGCATACCTAAGACCAATCGCTCCATTGTCTTCATCACATGTGATGTAAGAGCGACAGGTCTGTAGTCATTAAGCTCACTAGGGTGTGGCTTCTTAGGAACAGGGGTAAGACATGATGACTTGTCCAAGGCGTAGGCTCAAATTGAAGATGTGCTTCAGTGGCTCCTCCAGTTCAGCAGCACAGTGCAGCACAGGCCTTGAGTAGCCTTGGACACAGTCTGTCAGGCCCCGCTGCTTTACTAACTAACAAACTAACATAAGCAACTATAAGCAACTAACAAACTGACAGTTGTATGCGTTCACTGAACCAAGATTATGAAAATAAAACACAATTTTTCAATCTAAAACTTAATCTGAACAGAGGTTAGTGCTGAAACCTTTCAGAATTCACTTTCTGCTGACAAAAAAAATGAATGTCTGCCATGTTTTTTGTTCACATGAGCAATGTCTTTTTGTTGTTATGTCACAGAGTGTGAATAGCTCAGCTGTGTGGCCAAGGCGAAAGAACTCCGTTCTTTCTATCTTGGATCATACTGACTGACATACACACACCCACATGAACACACTTGCATACATGCTTTTACTTTCCTCTAGACATCTTTTGGTCATGGTTATTTATTGCTTTTTGTTACTTTTAAATAAATACTTTATTGGTTAAAGTTATCCCTGTTGTCCGGACTCTATGTTGCGGCTTAGAGCCGGGTCGTAACAGACAGTTACAGAATGCAGGACTTTGCCATGGTTACCTTATCAAAAACAAGCTAAGGACACTGTGAGCTACTTTGCTGCTTCACCAACCTCTGTGTCTCCTGTCCCCCTCGTCCTTGTGTGTCTCCTGTCAGAGCTCTGCACAGACAGCAGTGGAGGACAGTGAGAGGACCTTTACTGAGATGATCCGCTCCATTGAGAGAAGGCGCTCTGAGGTGAAAGAGCTGATCAGAGCTCAGGAGAAGGCTGAGGTGAGTCGGACTGAAGGACTCGTGATGCAACTGGAGCAGCAGATTGCTGAGCTGAAGAGGAGAGATGCTGACCTGGAGCAGCTTTCATACACAGAGGACCACATCCATTTCCTCCAGGTAACTGTAGATGGATTGTTAGTGTAACAGGGTGATACATAGGAAGGGCCAAGGGGCCAATCACAGTAGCCTTACTATGCCACCCTGAGGCCTAATGCATCAGGGAATCTTTAAAAGATCGTACCTCTAAACCGAGACAGCTAGCTCTTGCAGGTTCGAAATTACACAGGGGAGACATGAATCCAGGAAAACAAAAGATTTATTAATACACAAAGGTTGGAAAGTGGAGATCTTAGGGTGGCAACTATGGAAGTCCACACAAATATCATGCAAGCATCTTAAAAGGTTCACCTGTTACACAGCAAAGGCACACAGCAAAGCTATAAGCAATACACCAGAAACACCACAAGTGTGTTAAGTGTGCTTAGACTAGCCCCCCCCTCAGAGCCACCTCCCTACTAAATAAACCTAACACTTACACAAACAAAAGGATAAGACAAGCAAAACAAAAACCAAACATAACGAATAACCAAAGCAAAACCAAGACAGCAGCATGACCCGGCCCATGTTACCCCACCAGCATGACTGTGCTGCCTAAAAGAACAGAACACAGAAGAAGATAAACAATGAAAACACCACAATATACATACTAGAAAACCACAAACGTCTACGGGGAGACAGCATACCTGACGGTAGCACAGACAGGGGCTACACCAGTGGAGCCTACATTGCTACTGGCTGCTGCCCCTCTTAAGTAGCACTCCACTGGTGCCAGATTGATTAATTGCCCATGCCCCACCCCCTTCATTAGCACTGGCAGGTGCAATTGGAAAAAGCAGGCAGAGAAGGTTTTATTCATACAGTCCTCTTTGGAACATATTACATTGACATATATGCATCATAATTAAAGTGTCTGTTTTGAGTTGAATGTTCTTGCATTCAGTGCCAAAGCTCTGCAACCTCATACAACCTCATATGCATTAGATCAGACGTCTCAACATTCTCAGACCAAGGACACCTGCATGAAATTATTTTGCTTATTAAATCTGTCCAACAATATTATGTAGGGGAGTTTATTTTAGATGAGTAGTTTGTAATGGTGTATAGGCCTACAATACTTCTTTCTTTCTCTCTGTAGAAGTTTCAGTCAGTGATCCCTCAACCTCAGTCTAAAGACTTATCCAGCATCTATGTCAGCCAAAACCTTTCTTTTGAGGCTATGAAGAAATCTGTCTCCACACTTAAAGCGCAGCTGGAGGATGTCTTCAAGCAGGAATTCATGAAGATCTCTGCAGCAGGTTAGTCATATTGATACGCATTAAAAAAGGAGAAAAGACAGCATAAAATAGTCAAATGTATGTGAAGTGTGAACCTTTCTCCTTTTCTGTTACTGAGTTATATGTTTGGTCCAGCACTCTGAGAAACTATTACAAAAGATTGAATCCTGCTCCCATTCCTGTGCATAATGATATACATGCCGTGGCTAGTCGGTCACCACTAATAGTGTGGCGATTCATTAATTAGGCAAAGTGCTGCTGCTGCTGAGCTCTCATAAGAGCTGTGATGTGGAGGGACCAGGTCAGGTTGTCCGTTATCTGCACCCCGAGGAACTTGGTGCTGTTTACCACCTCTACCTCAGTGTTGTTGGTGAGGAGGTGTGTGAGACTGGGCCGGTTCCCTCTGAAGTCGATGATTATCTCTTTTCTCTTCTCGACGTTCAGGTCCAAGTTGTTAGTGTTGCACTATTTCACCAACTGCCTTACCTCCTCCCTGTAGGCCAGTTCCTCTCTGTCTCGAATGAGGCCCACCACTGTTGTCTGCATTCTTCATGATGTGATTTGTCTGTCGTCTGCATTCTTCATGATGTGATTTGTCCTTGATTTGGCGCAGCAGTCATGTGTCATGAGGGTAAACAGTAGTGGGCTCAGGATGCAGCCCTGGGGGGAGCTGGTGCTCAGAGAGATGGCACTGGAGATTTCCAACCCGCACAGACTGGGGTCTGTCTGTGAGGAAGTCAAAAAGCCAGTTACACAGGGGAGTGCCTAAACCAAGAGTGCCCAGTTTGTTGATCAGATGCTGTGGAATGAGTGTATTAAATGCAGAACTGAAGTCCACAAATACGTACATACATGTTTTTCCCATCCAAATGCTCCAGGCTCAGATGGAGTGTAGAGGAGATGGCATCCTCTGTGGAGTTGTTCCGGCGGTAGGCAAACTGTAACGGGTCAAATGAGGGGGATAGTATGGAGGTGATATGGTCCTTCACTTTTCAGTGGGAGGTTGCTTGCTTTTAATATTTAAGCAGCAATAGGGATTTATATGCAGTATTATATACACTTCTTTATACTAAGTTTGATTAGTTATATTGATTTTTTTTTTTTTCTCAGTGTCTGATGAGCCAGTAACCAGAGAGGACTTCTTAAAGTGTAAGTTGGTCTGGTCTATAAACACTGAGACAAAGATGTAGACACACAGTTATTCATTCAAATATTTGTGGAATCGCAAAACACACACACACACACACACACACACACTGACTCTCTCTCACTCACACTCACACACACACACACACACACACACAGCACTTAGTATGGAATTACACACCTTTGAATACAGACAATGGAATACATGTACTAGGGGTGTGAATCTCTCATGTAAAAGACGAAAAGACGATACGATTTGCATCTAGATACATGGGCACGATTCGATACAAGAAAAGAGATTCGATACAAGAAAAGATACATGTTTATAAAAAAACGATTCAGTACGATTCGATGCGATGCGATTTGATGCAATTCGATGCAGTTCAAGAATGGAAAGCATTCTGAAAGATTTTTTATAATTTGCTCAAGGTGCACATTCATTTTATATTATCAATTATCATGGTCATGGTTGTCAATTAGGCAACAAAATGTGTGAATATGATTATCTAATCTGAGGTTTGTTTCATATGCTGTATTGAAATGAAAAAAGAATAGTCTACATTTCAGTCAAACACAGCAGCCAAATACAACATAAAAATACATTTTTATAGACTTTACCGATTTTATAGAGTTATATCTGATTGTTTTCATGGAGCTGTAGCCTTGTTGAGGTAAGACAATACCAAAATAAAATAAAACAGTGCTTAAGACACTCTTGGCCTTTTCTCATATAGGCCTAGCCTACCCTACAAGAATAAAATAGGCCTACAAATCAATGAACTCTCTGGGCTTATTTTGTTCCAACAGTAGACCTAATGCAGAAACCTAAAATGCCACAAGTCTGAGTGAATATGAACAAAATCATTGGCTAATAAATTATGCATCGTTTTAGCAGCAAGGGCCAAATTATTATTTAACATTAAGGAAATCCCTTCATCAAAGGTAAGGCTACTCTACAGACTATGCAAGTTGTCACATGCTTAAATTGCAATAGATGTATGGGTAATGAGGTCATTTGACAACTTTGGGCAATAAATGTAACCAAAAACGAACTGCATTACCCACAATTCCGTGCTACGTATAGTTTCAAAACCGGAAGTGGGATGAACGCGCTGCTTGGAACGTAAATGAGAGTCTGAGCGAGCAGAAAAGGTTGTGCACCGATTCGTAACAAGTAAATCGATATAACGACCGGTTCATTTCAGTTTTTTGCGATACGGGGCTTCACGTATCGATGTAGCCGTATCTTACACGTTAAAAACGGATACCGATACGTATCGGTTAATCTTTACACCCCTAACATGTACACATGTACACATTCACATACATATTCATGCAGATATCACATAGAAATGTCCAGAATTGCAAGCAGAAATCTTCTTTATGTGAAACTATTTGTCCTGTCTTCTTCTCGGTTTGTTCAGACTCCTGTCGATTCACACTGGATCCAAACACAGCACAAAGACATCTCCATCTGTCTGAGGGGAACAGGAGGGTGGAACATAAAAATGAGGACCAGTCCTATCCTGATCATCTAGAGAGATTTGTTATACCTCAGGTGTTGTGTAGAGAGGGTGTTTCTGGACGCTGCTACTGGGAGGTTGAGTGGAGTGGAGAGTTAGTTTATATAGCAGCCTCATATAAAAACATCAGCAGGAAAGGATGTGGTAATGAGTGTATGTTTGGATGGAATGATCAGTCCTGGAGTCTGTGTCTCTCAGAGAACAGGCTCTCTTTCTGGTATGATCATAAGCAGACTAATCTCCCTCTAGTGGCCAGCAACAGAATAGGAGTGTATGTGGACCACAGGGCAGGAACTCTGGCCTTCTACAGCATCTCTGACACAATCACCCTCCTGCACAGGGTCCAGACCACATTCACTCACACACTCTACCCTGGGATTTGGCTAGATTATGGATCATCAGTGTGTCTGGTGTGAGCCACACACACACACACACACACACACACAGCTCACCTACCCTTCACCACACACATACACATGAACAAACTTTGAAATACAAATACACACACAATAACTGACACACAAATGCACACTCAGCATCAATCATACTGTCCTCAAATGAACACAGACACACACACACACACACACACACACACACACACACACACACACACACACAATATCACAAAGTTTGGTAAGTTTTGAATGAAGACACCAGAAAACTTAAAAATGTAATCGACACACCACACACACATCATATAATCAACACACCACACACACACATTATATAATCAACACACCACACAGACATCATATAAAACACACACACACACACACACACACAGCACTTGTATGATTTTACACACCTTTGAATACAGACACTGGAATACACATGGACACATGGTCTCTGGATATGTCCAGAATTGCAAGCGGAAATCTTTATGTGAAACATTTTGTTCTGTCTTCTTCTCGGTTTGTTCAGACTTCTGTCGATTCACACTGGATCCAAACACAGCACAAAGACATCTCCATCTGTCTGAGGGGAACAGGAGGGTGGAAAGAGAGATGAGGTCCAGTCATATCCTAATCATCCAGAGATATACCTCATGTGCAGTTTAGAGAGGGTATGTGTGGGAGTTTGCGTGGAGTGGGGAGTTAGTTTACGTAGCAGCGAGCTATGGAGCGAGATTTAAAGGAAGTAAGAGGAGGATTAGGACGAGGAAGATTAGGAGGATGAGGTGAATGATGAAGAGGAGCCAGGGAAGAAGGAGCAAGAGGAGGAGGACAAGAACGTTGAAGAAAGTCAGAAGACGTGGACTCATTTAGTTGACATTGAAACAACCATGAGTTTAATTTATAGATCATTTTTGTATGTTGTGTGAAAGCAACATGAATTGTGTTTTCCCATTGTATCTGTGTTCATAGACACACAAATGCTACAACTGAAAGTGTCAAAGACTAGATAATATGTTTTTTTGCAAGCACATCAGTGCAGGCGTGTGACAAGAGATTTGGGTAACACTTTACTTGATGGGTGGGTTCATAACACATTCATAGCAGCTGTCATAAACTGCACATAAAACATTCATGACTGTTTCATGAGACATGACTCAACATTCATACCAAACCTTTCATGAATGTGGAAGACAGAACGACGACAACTTGTCAAAATAAAAGTCCAACAATCGCAAAGCAGCATTGCCGTTTTTGAGTCAATGGGCTACTCTAGTGCCAAAAAGACAGAACATGGTCAAGCAAATAATTTTTGTTTCTTAAAAATGTATTTGTTTTATGATGTAACCTTTGCAGATGATTTCTCATCTTTTGCTACTGGGAATGTCCAACCGTTCCAGGTTACACAAATACGGGTCAAACTCAGTGATTTACAAATACTTCACAACTTGTATAGTAAAGTGACATTCGATGTAGACTTCATAAGATATTCATGAAATATTTACAAAGGCTGGAGAGATTAAATGAATGGTATCCAGGTTACACAAATATGGGTCAGCTGAATGTAGGCTAGTTTACCTTTGCGGTTGTTGGACTTTTATTTTGACAAGTTGTCGTCGTACTGTCTTCCACATTCATGAAAGGTTTGGTAGGAATGTTGAGTCATGTCTTATGAAACAGTCATGAATGCTTTATGTGCAGTTTATGACAGCTGCTATGACTGTGCTATGAACTCACCCGTCAAGTAAAGTGTTACCGAGATTTGTTATTTGTGTGGAAAGGTTTAGTGAAAAACAAATAAAAACAGTTTTTAGAAAAGTTTATTGTTTTGAATGAAGTCTTTGCTTTTGCAAGATATTTGGCATGACATGCCAAATACTGTGTTGATTCTGTCTCTATTTCCTGAAGAGGCTTGGGTCCTTTCAAATCAGTAGGAAACTCCTGCAGTAGATTTCAGAGTATCCTCATTCATGCAGAGTTGTCAAACTGTGGATCATCTGCAATATGGGAAAAGGCAAAACGTATCAGTGTGTCAAAAGTCACTGCATATCAACTGAGATACTGTATATATCCTAACTGCCCTCAAAGCAAAGATCCCAAACTCGGAGTAAGGTTGATAAAAGGATAAAAGTCCAAATATTGAAAAAGTAAGTGTCCACAGTCAACACAAAATGTTTCCAGATCCAAGAGCAAGAGACACAGGGCTGTGGAAAAGGGGCAGGGGACAAGAGAGAAATACATTATTGTGATAAAATACAGGAAAGCAAAAGTGACATTTCACACTGCTGTCTAATCTTTCCCTGTGTGTGATCAGAAAAAGACATGGTGGATTTCTCAGCCAAGACAGGAGTCTTTCACTACTGAATGATGTTCTCTGTGTGGACACAACTATTGTTTTGCATGTAATAAGGGTTCCTGGGATCAGGAGGATGGTAAAGGCATCTACAGCTGCCCCCAGTGCAGACTGAATTTTACTGTAGGGCAAGACCTGTTCTTAGTAAAAACACTCTGATTGCTGAAATAGTGGAAGAATTTAGGAAGACCAGAATCCAAGCTGCTACTCCTGCTCACTGTTTTGCTGAACCTGGAGATGTGGAGTGTGATATCTGCACATATTATTACCATTATGCTGCCATCTCTACACATGCTGCAGACCATCACAGAGAGGCAGGATTGGGACTTTGTAAAAATCAGACCAAAGGCTATAGTCACATCATGAATGAGCTATCTTTGTGTCTCCAATCAGAGCACTGCACAGACAGCAGTGGAGGACAGTGACAGGATGTGCACCGAGATGATCTGCTCCATTGAGAGAAGGCACTTAAGAGTGTACAGTACTGAATATCAATAAGAATGTCACACATAAGCCATACATAATGATTTTACCTTATGACAGCTTCAAACACATTTTGATGATGATGATGATTGATAGAAGTTGATGAAAAGGGATAAATTCTTCCAATTCTTACATCATGTTGCTTTAATAAACTTGATATGCTTTATCCCATTAAACACATGAGTGACATACTGTCTAAACCTATGAGGAGAGAAAAGTGTCAGACTCTAAAACTGTAGGGTGTGTGTTTGGCTGCAGTCCAGAGAGCCCTTAACAGTTATGGAATAACATGCCACACAGCCTGCTGCATGTACTGTAAGGGCAGCAATGAACATTGGTACACACTAAAAATTAACAACAGGCCGGAATGCACACTGATTCAAATCCAACAATACATGGCAATGTTACACTAAACAACTTCAGCAACCTACTGTAGGGGCTGACCCAGTCTGTCCTATCTCTGAACTCATTATGAATCTCTCATGAAGCCACATCTGGATGAGCTTGGTATCACTGTTAAGTTAAATGATGGTAGTTTCTTATAGTGACATTTTTATTGCTGCCCATATCTACAGTAATAGTATAGTTTCTTACACTACAATGGCTGTGAATAGGTTCTCCAATGTTTGTTGCCAGAGGTCAAACTGTCAACGCACCTTTCATGAACTTCATAGAATGTTTTACAACTTGTTATGTTGTTTCATCAGTGTTTGCAACATATTTGTATGCACTCACTGCCAATAAAGTCTGTTCAGAGAACATTGACGAGGACAACCATGAGTTGTGTTTAAGTGTCAGAGAGTATTATTGAGTGTAATGTAGACATTTTAAATGCTACATCTTTAATATTGTGTCAGATCTTATTTTTCAGACATTAATTAGTGGAAACATATGAATGCTGCATAACTTTATTTCACTTTACCATGCATGTCTCTAGACTTGCACAATGAAGTTATAGAGATCTATCAAAAAGCAGAGTACTTTAGAAGACATGAGAGGACTTGAGCCCCATGAGGAATACTGGGTCATTTGCTGGTAAAGGTCTGTAGTACTGTAGGCCTTTGTCATTGTTGTCCAACCAGAAGACAGATGGCGAGGCAGCCTGGCAAGACCCGCTGTGCTTAACACACACTCCTTTCCTCGTCAGCCTAGAAAAAGACAGAAAGACAGAAAAGACAGACTCTGGTGAATATTTTAGCACTGAAATGGAGGAATGCTCCCATGCAGGCCCTGTCAAAGTGAGCCTAAATGTGCCCCCATCCACACATGGGTAATACCGAATTGTGGAGATGATTTTCAAGGTATTTGAATATGTACCTGTGTTTATGCCATGCTTTATTATTTAATATCTGTTTTTATTTGATTTCATTGACTTTGCTATTGTTAGGTTCTGTGCTTCATAGGGAAGATGTTTTAACAGTAAGACTTGTTATGCCTGCAAAGCACACACTTGACATATGTGTATCCATCATCTCCACAAAGGGTCGTAATGCTTTGTGCATCCAAATGATCTAGAACAGGTAGGCTGTGGATTGGAAGGCAAACATAGCTTTTGGGATCTATGTGTACAGTAGCTGTGGATTACTTTATCTCCATCTTGCCCTAATTTAAATGGCTGGCAGGATAACATCATCACAAAAAGAGAATTAGCATATCACAATAGCTGACTTTTGACTAGTGCAGATGAAAATATTGTCTTTGACTGAAAGAATGTATATATTATGTGCATCAGATGTTCAGTTTTAGTGTGTGATAAGTAATGCTTAAATAAGCTCACCTGTCGACACTTATAGTAGGTACAGCATTCTCAACGCCAGGAACCAGGAACGAAAGGAGAGAGAACAAAGTCAAAGTTACGGTATGAAGAATAAGTTACTTTTTCACCCTTTACATGTAACTGTACCATAAAATAAAAGACAATTGGCATTGGGGTATGATTTGATTGGATTTTGTAATGCTTTTTTACTTGCCAGTTTTGAGATGTGCAGCTAACAGACACTATGCTGTCCAGCAAACAAGAATTGTTAAGTTGCAGATACAAAACAAAGAACTGAGTTGAATGAGAAGGACTGAAATGGTCCTGTGAAATGTCTAATGATACCCTTCATCTGTAATGCTTTATGATCCTTTGAATGTGATGTGAAAGAAAGAAAACAAATTACAAGACCAAGGTCTTTCATTTGCTGTTACAGTTATCTGACATTTACAGCTAAATTAATAGCAAATTAATTAATATCAATTAAACCAACCGAGATGGTCTGATCTCAAGGAGAATGGCGGGCTGACACAGTAAACTGAACTCACATCTCCGGGGCCCATGCTACCAGGGATGGATTACTGCACGGGCTTACCGGGCCCAGGCCCAGGGGCCCAAGGGGTCAGGGGGCCCTGAAGCCCAAGCCATTGCATGGAATCATTGCCTCAATATCAACAAATCAGGATGTAGGCTATGAATCTGATTGAATTTAGTATTGGCCATCTCCAAAATGCACCAGAATACAGGAAATCACATCAAACAAATTAAAAATGTTCTGGGGGAGGACCCCCAAACCCCCCTCCCACATATACGACAATAAGTGGGGGGCCCGAAAGTTCATAATCCGCCCATGCATGCTACAGTACATCACCACAGCATCAGCCTTTTGTGTTGAGTTCAGTGTTGAGTCCCGCTCGATGGTGTTTTATGCCCCCAACGTTGTCTTCCAGGCAGCGCTGCCACCGCTGACTTAAAGGCACCTAATCCTAAACATAACCCCAACCCTAACCCAAACATAACCCCAACCCTAATCCTAAACATAACCCCAACCCTAACCCATGCCTAAGGCATAAAACACCAAGACACGTTGAGTCCCTTCTGACCTTTTGCTCTCATTTTATAGTAATGGTAGTAAGATGGAATGTCTGATGGAAGGTCTACATTTCAGTGTAACTACGAAAGAGAATGATATTTATCCAAATCTCGAGAATGAACAAAAGTTATGAAATGTACCACTTTGTCTAACATCAATGGTGTTGCAATGCAGCAGGTTTATGTTGATGAGTCAGTAGAGAATTTCAATTTCAGTGAATTTCAATTTTACACAGCAAAATATCTCCACTAGATGGCACCATTATTCTTCTAAGGCTAAGCCAATCACTGAATCAACGGCGTTCTGTAGTATTTTGATTGAGGATGTTCTGAATTGGTTGCTTTATTTGTGCAGCATTTACATTTACAAAATGGCATTCGTTTGACAGTTTTGAAATTACTCAGTCAATTCTACAATGCATGAAGACTGTAATTCCTAAAAAGAAAAAAAGGTTGTTTTACTATTAGCCTAGGTTGGTGCAATGAATAGACTATCATGCACCAACAGGTGGTCTAAAACAATTCACAGTTCAGAGTCACTAGATCCAAACAAATCGGACAGGTAAAACATAGCATTCTAATATTTTGAGATACCCGATTTTGTGTTTTCTTGAGCTGTAAGGCCGTAATCATCAAAACTGAAACAAAAAAAAAGGCTCGCAATAGTTTACTATGAGTAGCCTATAACTTCTACTCATAGTAAACTATAATTTCACGATATTCAATTTTTTTTTGAGACCCACCTGTAGGCCTATGTAGCCTTGGTTATTGGCAAGAGACTAGACTTGGTACTATATCGGCCATGTACCTGTCAATCTTTGTCAATGAGAATGTTTTTTTTTTTTTTTTGCATATTGACAGTGACACACACAACTAAAGGCAAACAAGGAAGTCATTCCCAAATTGTAACTTAAGAAACACTGAATTCAGAGCAAACGAAACTGAAAGAAAAGTGTTGCTTAAGGGGTTCCAGAAGGAACAGAAGAGTTTGTCGTGCTCAGGAAGAATGGCAGAGGCGATTTCAAATAAGCAGGAGCTTTTTACCTGTTCGATTTGTTTGGATCTACTGAAGGATCCAGTGACTCTGAACTGTGGACACAATTACTGCACGGTCTGCATTAAGGACTGCTGGGATCATCAGGAAGATCAGAAGGGAGTTTACAGCTGCCCACAATGCAGACAGACTTTCACCCCGAGACCTACATTACATAAAAATAATGTTGTTGCTGAGCTTGTGGAACAGTTAAGGAAGACCAGGATTCAAGATGCTGCTTCTCCTCAGAGTTTTGCTGGACCTGGAGATGTGGAGTGTGACAGCTGTACCGGGAGAAAACTCAAAGCCGTCAAGTCCTGCTTGGTGTGTTTGGTGTCGTACTGTGAGACTCATCTCCAGCGCCATGATGATCTAATCACAGGAAAAAGACACAACGTGGTTGATGTCACAGGTCAGCTACAGGACAAGATCTGCACCCAACATCAGAAGCTCCTGGAGGTATTTTGTCGCACGGATCAGAGTTGTGTTTGTTTGCTCTGTCTGATGGATGAACACAAAGGCCATGACACTGTATCAGCTGCAACTGAGAGAACGGAGAAACAGGTAAGGGCCGGTGAGGGAGTTCAGATTTAGTGTGACTGCTGAAATACACACCGTAGCGATTGTATCGCATTACACAAATTATATGCCCTACTGTAGTTTTGATACTCAGCTCATTTGGGAAAGAATAGCTTCTTTAAACACCATATTGAAATGGACATTTTTCATTCAGGGTTTCATGATTTTAGAGGCTATTTTGCTTTGAAGGCTGTTAGAAAGTGAAACAGAACAATGTTTAGGGTAATGATTGATTGATGTTGAATAAAGTTGTCAAAAACCAACGAGACTGAAGTTGGCCCCCGATTGAAACTGTGAAGTTAAGTTTCGATTCCACCTTAAATACTGCAATTTTCTACCACCAGGGAGCAATGTTGACCGCATTTTCGAGATGACACAGGCATTCGCCAGCCAAGCAGTAGACAACGGAACAGGCGTTCTTCATCAGTAGGCTACTCGGACCATAGACATACATACAGCCTCTAGATATTTTTTTTCCTGGTGACTCCATTGTCGAATCATCTGATAGGCTAAATTATTATGTCTCACCGCATTTTGAATATGGCTTCAGCCTCGTAAAAACCATAGGGATACTTAAGACAAAAAAAAAAAAAAAAACTAACTCAAGCTCAACTTTAAATTTGCATACCTCGATTACATGCGTTGCGAAATTCACAACAGTATAGGCTAGGCTAGGCCACAGAATGCCTCTGGTGTAGAGGGAAAGAAGAATCTGTACTTTAATGTAAGAATTAGGAGGGTGACATTTTCAAAACTGTTAAACTGTTCACTGTTCACCTGTGTGAAAAACTCAACTTTGAACTAGCTCTTTTTTAAGTGGGGTCAACCTTTTTGTAATACAATATAACATTTGGTTATGCCTCATGGTTTGATAGTAGTAGGGACATTGGGACTTGGGTGCAGCTGGTTATCAATAGCTGGATTAAATGTTGATATGTGTCAACAGTGCTTGCTAAACCGACAACTAGCATAGAATTAAGAGGGTCAGTTCTGCGGTTCTTACCTTATGGCTTAGTGTTCAACAGAACAAATAAATCAGTACTTGAATAAGGACAGGATACCCAAAGTCCATAGTTAGTTAGTTAGTATAAGGTATGAAATATCTCATTAGTATAAGGTATGAAATATCTGATTGGTCATCTCTCTCTCTCTGTCAAACAGGCATCCATGACACTGATTCGACCTGTGTAAAAAGCTTAATGGTTGTGTTTTTATTTTGACCAAGTCCTTCAAGCCTAGGCTACTGTAAGATCATTCCAGGGGAGTCCAATTTTGACATTTTTGGTTGTGTTGCTTATAACATGTATTTTTTTTAGATAAGTGCAAAGGAAATATTCAGAATACACATTTAGGTATTTATTGTATTACACTTTATCTATTTGAGTCTTAATGTTTCAATGGTAACACTTACTTGACAGTGTCTACATAAGAGTGACATGACACCGTCATAACTGCCATAATGGTCTCATGACAGCCAGTCTTATCCTTCATATCTTAATATCCTGTCACACATCTATCTGACCTGCTAGAAATGGTCTCCATTCCAAAAATAATTCTGTGGAAATGCATGGATTCCAGTTGCTGCTACTGGAAGCAACTGGAATCCTTGCGTTTCCACAGAATTATTTTTGGAATCTGATCCCTTATCATACCTGTTCATTCGTACTCTTCGTTGCTCGACTTATCGTGACTAAATTCAAGATGGCGGCGTACGGTAAACTTCCTGAAGGTACTGTCCGTATAAATCGTCTTGTAAATAAACTACCAGTGCCTTTTCAAAGTTCTCAATGTCTCGTTTTAAATGTCAGGGCCCTCGGAAGTCTACCAATGAAGTGTGGAGCTACTTTGAGCCTCGTAAATGGTGTAAAACAGTGATTTATTTGCATGGCTACCCCGATGCCCAAGGTACCCCCATTGAAAACCTGTTGGTAGCATTGGCTAACAAGCACCTTCGGAGTGCAGGGGACAAGCCTGCAGAGATGAGCTATGAGACAAAAGTTCACACTCGGTGACATGTTTCAACACACTTTAGGTCAATATCACACTGAAATTCTCCTTTAACTGCAACCTCAAATTTAGAGGTTATAACAATTTCTCTCCCATTATTACCTGCTCCTAGAGCTGGGCTATTCAACTTCGTTACCAAGTGGGCCAGACAGGGAAACCACTGGGTCGTTGTGTGCCAGCCAAAATACGGTGTTGCTAAAATTGCTCCTATTGTGGCTGTAAGAGACGTGTTCATCAGTATCCAGCTACATTTAATGACTTCAGTAAAATATATTCCCAAAAAAACACTGGATGTTGGGGACATTCCTTTATTCTGAGATTACATTACATTTACATTACATTACATTTGGCTGACGCTTTTTAACCAAAGCGACTAACAACATGGTAAACAGTAAGTTTTAGAACAATTCTCACAATTTTAGGACAGTTTAAAAGAACATTAGAGTACAGTAAGAATAAGTCGTCGGTGAGTGCTGTTTTAACAGTTACTTGTCAGTTTAAAACGGCTGGTGAGTGCTAGGATCAGTAAGACTTGTTGTAAGTGTTGCTATGAGAGTAGATGTTCTCTAAAGAGCTGGGTCTTCAGGAGTTTTTTGAAAGTGGAAAAGGATGTCCCTGCCCTTGTAGGAACTGGAAGTGTGTTCCACCAACGAGGAACAACAGATGAGAAAAGTTTGGATTGGCTTGAGCGCACGGTGGTAGAGCTAGGCGTCGTTCGTCAGAGGAGCTTGAGCGGTCTGGAGGTAGTGTAAGTCTGTAAGAGGGCATTCAAGTAGGTGGGAGCAGAACCGGAGACTACTTTGTAGGCAAGCGTTAGAGACTTGAATTTGATGCGGGCCGCCATAGCCAGTGTAGCTGGATGAGCAGCGGGTAACATGTGCCCTTTTGGGTTGGTTGTAGACCAGGCGCCGCGCCCAGCGTTCTGGATCATCTGAAGTGGTTTCACTGCGCGCAGGCTGGGAGACCTGTCAGGAGGGCATTGCAGTAGTCGAAGTGGTGAGATGACTATTGCCTGAACCAGAAGTTGGGTAGCATCTTGAGTCAAGTAAGTCCTGATTTTCCGTATGTTGTAGAGTGCGAAATGGCATGACCGGGCGACTGAGGCAACATGATCTGAGAAGTTTAGTTGGTTGTCAAGAACAACTCCTAGATTTCTTGCAGTCCTGGTCGGTAAAACAGACAGGGAGTCAAATTTGATGTTGATGTCGTGGTGTATGGTAGGTTTAGCTGGGATGACCAGCAGTTCAGTCTTTGCATAAATAGGCTATCAAAACAATTCCAGGCAGACATAAGGTGCTTATAGAGCAGGGGCCATATTCACAAAGATTCACAAAGAATCTTAAGGCTAAAAGTAGCTCTTAACTGAGGAATTTAGGAGAAACTCCTAAAAATAATGGGCTTGTCACTCGTAACTTTAGGACTCCTAATTTTTTTTCAACTAAGAGTAATTCACGAAGCATTTAGCCCTAAAAATAGCACCTAAGTCTGTGACAGCTTAGAAGAAGTCAATAGGACTCCTAACTCACTAAGACCTATTCACAAACAATCCTAAGCCGCTTTTGTGGAATTTCACATTGCGATGTTTTGAAATGCGAATGCAGCTACAAGAGCTCCCAATCACGAGGGAATAATTGTGCATTGTAACTAAGTGATGCAATAACACCACCAACAACAATCAAAACCATTCATTGTCAACATGTAAACTAAATGTAACGTTTCATCGTAAATCAAATTAAACTGTTTCTCCTCTTTGCAAACTTGTCCTCATTCCTGCATTACAATCATCAGCCAATCAAGGTGGTCACTTCAATCAAGCTTGTGCATGAGTAATGACGTCAACCATAGCAACGAAGCTCTTATCTTAAGAGTTGTCATTCACAGTTGTCAAGAGTAGGTCTGAGCAGCTTTGTAAAGAGGTTTTAAGAGAAAACTCTTAGCTAAAAACTTTTATTGCGATTTAAGTATAGTATAAGTATATATACTCTTTTGATCCCGTGAGGGAAATTTGGTCTCTGCATTTATCCCAATCCGTGAATTAGTGAAACACACTCAGCACACAGTGAACACACAGTGAGGTGAAGCACACACTAATCCCGGCGCAGTGAGCAACAGCGGCGCTCGGGGAGCAGTGAGGGGTTAGGTGCCTTGCTCAAGGCAATACATTTGGTGACCTTTGACCACTAGGGGCACTAGAGTTACAGGAAGTTAGCTCATATCTAAGCACTTTCATTTATTAAAACACAACTTGGTACAGGGACTCAGGACTCCATTGTGAGGGCACACATATAATTTGGTTCCCTTTGACCTAGAGGTCGCTGCAACTAGCAAAAATGTGTTTTGGCATTTTGGATGAATGCCCGATTTTGAAAAATGAGGCACTGTTAGAATTCTTTGATCAACCCAGGTTCAACATAGCATATTCCACTGTCTGCTCACGTTAGTGACCGCACCAGAGCAAGCACCCTTTCGCAATTCCTCTGGAAATGCAGTCTAGTTATAATAATCATTATGTCAACATGTCATGAATACAAAAAGAGGTAGATTTTCTGTTTATGTCAAGCTGTCTTAATAAGGCCACTCCAAACAAGCCTACTATGCCAATAATCTGAAGACTTTATGAATGCTTTGTAACCCTTTATTAACCAAACATTTTATTTGTGATAACAAAACACAATTTTTTCAACTTTTTATTACTTTATCCAATATCCAATACCACAACTTTTTTTCATTTTTTTTTACTTTATCCAATATTCCTATTTCTGTTTTTGAAATTATATGCGAATTACCATATTTGTACACAGATAATGCCTAATTTGTATATTAAAACATGAGATTTCAGGAAACGTGCAATACAAAAAATATTTGTATTCAGGTGAGTTTTCTACCCTATTCACCTGTATTTTTGTGCTCTAAGTAGGAATTTTCTAAATCTCAGTTCTCAGTTCTTCAATCTCAGGCTACTAGGCTACAATCAGTATATCCTAAAGAAGCCTCATGTAAAATGTGGTGCTTTTATCTGCTTGGCAACAATATTGCTGAATATGTGCACTATAAGGTGAGGTGTGAACTTGAACAGCACTACTGGTGGATATGGCAATTTTGGTTTTTGAGAGGAAAATGTATCTGATCATTAGGCTAAATACAATATTTTGCATCAGACATCCATGGAACATATTATTTGTACAGATGTTCATTTGTAAAACTAGTCATACTTCATCAAATGATATTAGGCCTACTTATTAAATGTTTCTTTCAGAAGCAGAACTACATGGAATGGTGTGTCGAACTGCCAGTTATTATTGATCTCATCTGCTCCTCTTTGCCAAGTTAAGATTTACACAGTAGGGGTCATGACTGAATACGCAGTATCTCTCCTAAAAAAGTCCCAATAAAGACACTGTTGCTCAGATCAGCTTGGTTTCCACAGATCCTGCAAAGAAACAGTCTGTTTCAAACAGGCTTTTTAATGACAAAATGTATATAGGCCTATCTATTTTATGTGAAGGTTCAAATATTATTTGAATAGTATAAGCACTATGTAGTTATGTGTAGTCTGGTAATATCATAACTCTGTCATTTAGATGGAGTTGGGGGAGAACAAGAGGAGACTCCAGCAGAGACTCCAAGAGAGAGAGAAGGAGTTGCAGGACCTGAGGAAAGCTGTGGAGACTCTCAAGGTGAGTACTGACCAAAGGAGAGGACAGCAGCTGGCCGCCATGTCAGAGCTAAATCAGGGTCTCACCCAGTCAGCCAGAGAGGAGACCAGTAATGCAGAACCATTTTCCCCTTCCTCTGAGACACACTGGTTAGCAGGCTGTGTGAGTGTGGGCTGCTTTAGATGGACTCTCCTCTTTATGTGTCTCCTAACAGAGCTCTGCACAGACAGCAGTGGAGGACAGTGAGAGGATCTTCACTGAGATGATCCGCTCCATTGAGAGAAGGCGCTCTGAGGTGAAAGAGCTGATCAGAGCTCAGGAGAAGGCTGAGTTGAGGCAGGCTGAAGGACTTCAGAAACAACTGGAGCAGGAGATTGCTGAGCTGAAGAGGAGAGATGCTGACCTGGAGCAGCTTTCACACACAGAGGACCACATCCATTTCCTCAAGGTGACTGATGACATATGGAGTGTGAACAATACATTTGATCAAATTGATTTAATCATGACTGTTTGATTGATTTGATCATGACTGTTCATGACAATTATTTAGTTAGGTCGAAGGATTCTTCCTAAAGTTCCCTGCACGTTGCTGAAAATATAACAGTTGATTATGAAATAAGTCTGACGCCACTTTGGGAAAGTATTCAATGTTAATGCAATATTACCATCCCATTGTAGGCTGACTTGTGGTCACTTGTTCTGATAAACCTACAATCTGCGTAAAAGAATACCTCTCTGCCCTTGCTTTTTACACTTGTTTCTAATGTTAATGCTACTTTGGTTTCCCCACTGTCGGTTAATTTAGGTGGTTTCAAAGGCACAATATGTTGCTAGTCTGAAAGAGGGTCAATGGCTACAGTGCTGACTATACTTATCAGCGTGCTAAACTGTCTATCAAAATCCTGAGCTACAGAGGGTCGTGGCTGGTTATGACACTGGTAATGATCTGGGGAAGGATACAAGAAACTTTCTGCAGCATTGAAAGTGCCCAAAAGCATGATAGCCACATCATTCTTAAATTGATTGAAAAACAAAATTGGAACAACGAACAATCTTCCTAGATCTGGCTGTTGCACTGTATTTGTCAGAGACTGAACATACCCAGCTCAGAGGATGATGGCTACACACATAACAGTGTGGGGAATTTAGTAGGTGTGTATATCTCCCTAAGATGAACAACTTTCGTATGTACAATGCATCAGCCACACAGGAAGTGAGGTATTTGGGATTTTGTGAGAACTAAGATATGATGAATTGTGATGCCAAAAGAGGTGCTTCCCATGGGCGAAAACTCTTGAAATTTGGTACACACATCAATTGGTACAGTGAATACACAAGGATAAAAGCTTGCCCCCTGGCATGGCCCATTAACTCCATAGCGCCCCCTTATGCCACTGCAACTTGTGGTTGGCATATAGTTTCAGCTACACACACCATATTTGGTAGCTGTAAGTAAATCTCCAAGACAAACAACATTTGTATATTCATTGCATTAGCATGCCCAACAGGAAGTGAGGTAATTGGGATTTTGTGCATTATGCACATGATTAATTTGAACATACTCTGGTTTGCATACAGTATAGTTTCAGCCAGAGCCATAGAAAGAGAGAGTTGCGACACTCTTTGATGTCTCTGCCACGCAATCATAAGTTCCAAAAAATTGCAGGAGGGTGGGATGTATTTCTGGATGCCGGAGGGCGTAATCATTTAACTCATTGACTACTGTCCAAGAGATTGCCCGTTTTAAGTTCCAAAACTCCCATAATCAGGAATCTGGCATGGAAAAGCGCTGCCATTTTTTCCCACGGCCTCCAATGGGAGTGTCGCCACTCTGTTTTCTCTACCTCTCTGGTTTCAGCTAAACACACCAAATTTGGTAGGTGCGTGTTACTTTCCAAGACAAACAACTTGTTTATGTACATTGCATTAGCCACGGCCAACAGGAAATTAGGTAATTGGGATTTTGTGCATTGTGCACATGATTAATTTGAACATAATCTGGTTGGCATATAGTTTTAGCTACGCACACCAAATTTGATAGGTGAGTGTAACTTTCCAAGACAAACAACTTGTATATGTATATTGCATTAGCCACACCCAACAGGAAGTGAGATATTTGGGATTTTGTGCGTTGTGACACATGATCAATTTTGATGTACTTCTGGTAGACGATGCATCCGATTCATGTCAAATATGGTATTTGTATGATGTCAATATGTTGCTGATTCTAAATTGCAAAACTTTTTTGATATGTTGTAATATGCTGAAATGGCGATATGATGAATTAAAACATCTCAACATAAATAGGAAAATTCACCATACAGTGCTTGAAATGGCCCAAACTGCTTATGTTATTGATTATTACGGTAATGCATGCCCACAACACATATTTGGCATAGCACCACCATGTGGCAACAGAAAGAGGGGCTTGTCAACCTGTCTTGGCTATATCAGACCTAGACAGTTCATCAGATTTGTTTCATAGTTGGTGTGCATTAAGTAATGGGTGTCCTGATTTTATATTGAAAGGGGGCTTTGATATGTTGAACAATGCAGCCATGGGGAGAAGATGAATGTGGCTACCTGGTGGAAGGGGAGCGGTCAACTTTGTTGATTAGGAAAGGGAGAGAGTTTGTTTACTTTTCTCTCTGTGTTTCTCTCCATCTCTCTCTCTTGTGCTTCTCTTATTTCTTTAGACTTTTAAGTCAGTCAGTCACCCACCTCAATCTAAAGATCTATCAGGAATCACTGTCAACAAAAGAAAAACATTTGAGACAGTGAAGACATCTGTCTTGAAACTGAAAAAGCAGCTGAGAGATATCTGCAAGCAGGAAATCATGAGGATCTATGTAGCAGGTTGGTCATATTCTTCCAATGTGTATCTCACATAATAGAAAGATAGCCAAAATATGCCAGAAGAGAGTTTCAGCATGTTAATCTGCAGAGTGTTTTTTTGATCCAGAGTATTACATATTCTAATAATGGGGGGATTCTACCAGTATGTGATGGACAATATGATAGGGTAAATCATTGACTTGCATTCAGTTCTAATGAAGCTGAGTGACTTGCATGAGCACATATTCATCTAGTCAGGGGTAAGGGGGTGCTCCGATGCCACATTGTCACCAGGTTAATGCAAACATGTGTGCGCACACACACACACACACACACACACACACACACACACACACACACACACATACACAAAAAATGTGTGACATCTCCCATGTTTTTGTGTTTTTGTAGTGAAGAGTATGGTGATAGTAAATGTTGAGAGCACCAACAAAGACTCTAAGAAGACTGATGCCAACGTGGGCTTTAAGTTTGATGCCAGCCACTTGACTTTCAACACAGCAAGCACAGCATCTCCCACTGATGCCAGTACTGCACCTTCTAATGATCCTGCTCATGCAGTTGCCAACTTCACCTCCATCACCTCCACCTCTTCAACCGGGCCCCTGATCTTTGGGAATCTCCCTGTGACTGAGCCAACCACCTTGGCTCCCTCCGTTCCCCCTGAGAATAAGGCACTGGCATTGCCCACAGCTGGGTTCTCGTTTGGGACTGAACCCATCTTCACCTTCTCTTCAGGAACCACCACTGCTGCTGGCCCTGTGGGCTTCTCTTTCAGCAAGCCTGAAGCAGCTGTTGAACCCGAACCTGTTTTCATCTTCGGCAAACCTGCAGAGAAGAGTGAGGCAGTGGCCTACTTCACATTTGGCCTGAGAAGCACAGGTTAGAGCTCTGCATATCTGGGCTCCAGTTGTGTAGTTCTATGTCTGTTTGTGAAATGTGTGTGAAATTGCTGTACTTTTGCTGTAAAAGTTATAACTAGAGAAAAGAATAAACTAATGTGAAATAATCCCTATTTGACGATTGGGGATGGGGGATAGTTTTTCATTTACTTGGATGACATAATCTCACCCTCTATCTCTACAGTCAGTGTCTCCTCACCATTTCACCTTCTCCTCTGTCAAGATATCTCAGTTCCCAAGCCAACCTTTATCCAGCACGCCCTCCTCCATGCCCCCGTCTCTTTAGATTAGATTAGATTCAACTTTGTAATTTAGCAGAGTACAGGTACAGAGCCAATAAAATGCAGTAGACTTTGGTGTCGTGACTAGCTCCTTGCTCCACTTCTACCCTGCCCTTGCTGCTCCTGCCACTTCCTTCACCTTTAATCAGAGGTCCTTGCTCTCTATCACACCAACTCTGCCCACACTCCACTTCGGCCCGCCCCTCCCACACTCCACTTCGGCCCGCCCCTCCCACACTCCACTTCGGCCCGCCCCTCCCACACTCCACTTCGGCCCGCCCCTCCCACATTCCACTACGACCCGCCCCTCCCACACTCCACTTCGGCCCGCCCCTCCCACACTCCACTTCGGCCCGCCCCTCCCACACTCCACTTCGGCCCGCCCCTCCCACACCCGCCCCTCCACTTCTCCCCGCCCGCCCCTCCCACATTTCCACTTCGGCCCGCCCCTCCCACACTCCACTACGACCCGCCCCTCCCACATTCCACTTCGGCCCGCCCCTCCCACATTCCACTTCGGCCCGCCCCTCCCACATTCCACTACGACCCGCCCTTGCACCCTCTTTGTCCCCTCCCCACTTTCACCCCTGACCCTGTTCCTCCTCGTTCTCCTACCACTGCTCTTTTCCCTGTTCCTGTCCCTGATCTTGACCCTGCTCCAGATCACCAACCACTAGACCACCAGTGCCCAGATCTGAAGGTCTTCTGAACATGCTCATCCTATCCTAATGAAGATTAGTGATGCTTGAATGAGTGCATCTCCATCTTCACTTTGGTTCAAGTTTGGTTAGTTATGCATTTGTTCTTTTCCAGTGTCTGATGTCCAGGCTGATTTTACTGAGCCAGTAACCAGAGAGGAGTTCTTAAAGTGTAAGTTGGCCTACAAACACTGAGACAAACATGCGCGCGCACACACACACACACACACACACACGGCCACACACACTCTTGAAGTTAGAGACAAAAATAAATCAGATCTGCACCATACACACACATCATATAAACAACACACACACACACACTGAAACATAAACACACGCTTTTAATATTTTGAATACAGTGAAACACACTCACATGTACAGTTGCACACAGCTATTCATCAGGGGTGGACAGTAACTAACCAACTAACTACATTTAAGTACATTAATTTTGAGTATCTGTACTTTACTTAAGTATTAATATTTTTGGAAACTTGTGACTTTTACTCCACTACGTTTGAAAGACAAATACTGTACTTTTGACTCTACTACATTTGAAATATGAAGATGAAGTACTCGTTACTTTTAACCACATTTGATAATGCGAGAACCAGGCTATCCTCCATGATCATTGCGAAATTGGAATGAAATTAGACAATCACCAGACGTTCACCACATAGCTAGATCTTTAGCCTACATCATTAAACAATAAATAATCTACTCATAATTGAGTTGTCTAGTTTTGTATTCCGCAGTGAAAATGTTTTAGATTTGTGGACAGAGAATTAATAATTATTTACCAGTTGTAAAGTTATAAAAATAGGTAACATGTATAACAGTTGCAAAGTTATAAAAATAGGTAACATGTTTTTGTTGGATGTAAGGAACTAAAGGTCTGTTCAAGTCCTATGACCAACCAAAGAATGTCTACCTTATTAATGGCCAAATAAACATTACATTACAATACATTAAAAAGGAAACATACTTGCACTTCTGAATACTAAGTATTTTTAAAAGCAAGTACTTCTGAGGTCCTATGCAACAATTTTAGCAAAAATGACCTTAATTATGCAGGTTAAGAGTCGTTCTGATGGTTCTACAACACTTTGGGTGCTTCGTCTCCCCCTAGTGCTTCTCTGCGGAAAAAACGAATATGCAACTTTCTGGTCGCGGTCCGAACATGTAACTCGGCGGAAATACTCGAAAATGTTGTCAGATTGTAGTTTCTAAGAAGACTGCAAAACGGACTCCGACTTGGCTTTGTTGCTGTTGAAATTGTAAGTAGCCTACCCTTGGGTGAACTTCGTTTTTGTAATGTGATTTGAAAGTCTCTTGAACAATGTGTTTGCTCGACCGTTTCATTGTGAGCCCTATGTGTTTAGCTTGGTTTATTGATGGCTAGTGGGGGTTTAGTGTAGCAGTCACTTGCTACCGAAGCTGCAGGGGGAGCTATGTCGTGAAAAGTGGCAGCCCAAATCAGGCGAAAACCCAGAAACAGCGAAGGAATAACCAGACCTGCATAGGGCTTCTTTAAGTAAAAATCTGACTTTCTCTTGTTACATTACATTACATTACATTTAGCAGACACTTCTTGACCAAAGTGACTTACATATGTCAGCTATATTACAAGGGATCACATTGTCCCCGGAGCAACTTGGGGTTAAGTGCCTTGCTCAAGGGCACAACGGTGGAAGCTGGGAATTGAACCGACATCTTTCAGGCTACTGCACGCTAGCCCAGCTCCTTAACCACTACACTACCACCGCCCCCCATACATCTTGTATTGGAGTAATATTTGACAAGGTGTATCTATACTTTCACTTAAGTAAAGGAATTGCACTTCCACCTCTGCTATTCATACAAAACGTTGTCCTCTCTTCTCCTTCATCAGACTCCTGTCACTTCACACTGGATCAAAACACAGCACTCAGAAACCTCCATCTGTCTGAGGGGAACAGAAGGGTGGAGTGGATAGCTGAGTGCCAGTCATATCCTGATCACCCAGAGAGATTTGATGAGTATTGTCAGGTGCTGTGTAGAGAGGGTGTGTCTGGACGCTGCTACTGGGAAGTTGAGTGGAGTGGGTGGGTTTATATAGCAGTCTCATATAAAAGCATCAGCAGGAAAGGAGTGGGTCATGAGTGTGGGTTTGGATATAATGATAAGTCCTGGGGTCTGTACACCTCCAGCTCCTTTTTTAGGCACAATAATAAGCAGACTAAACTCCCTCTAGTGGCCAGCTCCAGAATAGGAGTGTATGTGGATCACAGGGCAGGAGCTCTGGCCTTCTACAACATCTCTGACACAATGACACTTCTGCACAGAGTGCAGACCATATTCACTCACAAACTCTACCCTGGGTTTGGGCTTGGCCCCTATTCATCAGTGAAGCTGTTATGACAGATATATATATACGCTGTTAAAATACATCTCACACATCACCCACATGTAAGGATGCCAGTGAGTGTGAGAATCTTTGATTTCTTGGGTAAAGCAACAGAGGTCACAGCTCTTTAGAGTGCTGCAAAAAGTTCCATTCATTAATGGGTCCTCCCAACGTTTGGAGATCTGTTAAATCTATATAATTACCGCTGCAAAATATATAATGACTGCTGTAAATGGCAACAGGTTTTGTGCTTTTGATTCACATCTTTCATATCATTCCACAAGAAGTCTGTTTACTTATTGCAATGGAATTTCATTGAAAGTGAAAGTCAGCTAGTAAGACATTGCCACGCAACACCTGAAACAGTCAAGTTCTATCTGTGTGGAGGGAAAATAATAAGGCAGGAAGTGCAGACCAAATAAGGTGAAGGGCGGAAACAAAGTCACAAGACAGCAGACAGGTACATACAGACCACATGGATAAAACAACAAGCACATAAACATAGATTATACAAAATAGCCACCAGGGTGGCCCAAAGGCAGATCAAATTCTGGTACTTCAGGCAGGATCCTGACACAGTTTAACACTCAGACATTATTACTCGGTATGATTTTAAAGGGCTGTTAATCACCTTTCTACTTTTCTTTTCCAAAAATATACAGAATATTGTCAAAATGTCAGTTAAGTAATGTATGAAAATGGATACATGTGATTGGAGTTTCAAGCCTGGGGTTGAACTGCACAGCCAAACTCACAACACTTAAGCCTATTGGTGACAGGCTTAAAATGTCTGTCACAAGAACTTCTTTTAAGGCATCTGAAGTTATGTTTGCTCACTGCTACAGTATACCTGCTGGCTACTGTTACAGGAGCTTATACAGTATATCTCTGCAAATGGAGTCTTTGCATCCTCATGTTGCAGAGATGGAAAACAAAGCAATAGCGTTTACCATCATTCATAATGCTGATGATGAGTCAGAACATTCCATAGGTGATAGTTTATTTGTGTCGCCTCTATTTCACATTTCTTTACATGTATTCATTTGCATAAAACACCATCATGTTGTTTATATACACTGTGACTACATAGGAAATAACTGTTTACTGTATGTCTCATTTTTATAAAGCATAAAATGAGTTAATTATTTATAAATTATATATTAAAACAAGCAATCAGACAACATATGTTTTCAGTTATTATTGTTTTCATTCATATTTTTTATCAATCATTAAAAGGACAAAACCTTTTATTGACTGCACATATGTATTAATTGCAGTGCCCAATAGCTCAATGAATCAGAATTGGACTAGAAAGGAGAATGAAGAAAGAATGAACACATTTCCATATTCCGATATAACCCGCTCCTGTGTATTAACCTCATAGCCAAGGAAACTTTGCAAAATCAATGTAAAAATCTTGGTTAATTACAGTAAAATATGTCTCCAGTTTAAATGTACATTATGTAAACCACATACTCACATCCTCATACAGTAGATGCTGAATACTCTTAATAAAGGACCATCAAAAACAATATGCACTAATGCACAGCACATGAGTGAAATCTCCACCCAGAGCAGCAGGAGTCACAGACCCATCACTCCTGTCAGGCAGCCTGGGGACAGCAGGAGACACAGACCCCTCACTCCTGTCTGGCAGCCTGGCAGCTGCAATCTTTAGTCCCCTCCTCCCCTGTGTCCACCCTGGTAGGAACAGCAGACGTTTAACTGACCACTATGGCATTGTGTCTGTGAGCAGAGCTCTGGATCTCTGGTTTGCAGTTCAGCAGAGGGGTTTAGGTTTTACAGTAATACACAAGTTAAGATCAAACACAAAACTGCCACATATATAAGTCTCCATAGTTTGAACGAGGAGCAAGACTTCACATCACATGACCCTCAGATCACTCAGAAGAGACATGCACCTGCACCCACTGTGCAGTGTCTGTGACATGATACACTTTCACCAAGACCAAAGCAGCAGTAGGGATAACACATTCCAAATCAAGTAATGCACATGTTTCACAAGGCAGCAACAAAAAGAAACAGCTTTACAGTGCATGATGTTACATTCGGCTACAGAATATTTATATAGGTTATACATCCCATTAGCACATGATTGAAAACCAAACAGAAGAATTCTACAATCAAGAAGATTGTTTTTACTTGATTATCTATTCTACGTTTGCATGTTATTGCATCACCTTTTACAGTAAACAATCCATTTAAGTGTGCTCTTGAATTGTGTATACACAATATGTCCACTAGATGACACTATTACTGATGAAACCACCTTACTGCTGATCTAGTAGAGATCATAGAAGATGGTGATCTGCAGTATAAGGAATTTGCCATGGTCAACTATTATAGATTTATGTTTCCCAAGTCTAATTTGCTGGATTGTTTTTGTTTAATTTGATTTAGTCAGGTAGTTTATCTTGTTTTCCAGATGTTCTTTCATCTGATTTGTAAGGCACTTTGAATTAGTAAGACCATGTTTGAGTTGTGCTATATGAGATACACTTGCTTTAGCCTACTTAATGAGAAATAATTGTTTAAATTGCACTTGGTAAAGATTCACGGCAATTTAGTGGAAATATATGCATTGCTATTCTTTATCAGTTACAAAAGCTGTTACACACACACTCCAGGAAGTCATTCCTAATCACCTACTGGAGAAGAAACAAAAGTGAAACCATAGTGTTGCCCCAGAGCTTCGTGAAGTGTTTGTCAGCGACTAAGAATGGCAGAAGCGAGCCCAAGTAACCAAGACATTTTTATGTGTCCAATTTGTTTGGATTTACTAAAGGATCCTGTGACTATCCTATGTGGACACAGTTATTGTATGGGCTGCATTCAAAACTGCTGGGATCAGGAAGATCAGAAAGGAGTTTACATCTGCCCCCAGTGCAGACAGACTTTCACTCCGAGACCTGTTCTATACAAAAATAATATTTTTGCTGAACTTGTGGAGCAGTTAAGGAAGACCAGAATCCAAGCTGCTGCTCCTGTTCACTATTTCGCTGGACCGGGAGATGTGGAGTGTGATGTCTGCACTGGGAGAAAACTCAAAGCGGTGAAGTCCTGTCTGGATTGTCTGTTGTCTTACTGTAAAACTCACTTCAAAGCTCACAATGACCTTAACCCAGGTAGAAAACACTCAGTGATTGATGCCACAGGCCAGCTACAGGAGAGGATCTGCTCCCATCATAAGAAAGTTTTTGAAATATTCTGCCGCACTGATCAAACTTGTATCTGCTATCTGTGTATGATGGACAGCCATAAAGGCCATGACACGGTCTTAGCTGCAGCAGAAAGGGCGGACAAACAGGTGAGTAGTTAGACTTTGTTCTAAATAAAGCTTCAGAGTTTTCTCCACTGTTATGTGTATGAAGTTATGTTTAATGCAGGGTAGCAAACACATTTGGTCAAAGTCTGCTCTGTTCTGAAGTTTATTATACTTTATTGAGAGGACAGATAGATAGATAGATAGATAGATAGATAGATAGATAGATAGATAGATAGATAGTAACTGTTATCAGGTAGGCCTGTACAAAGTTCTTGACTGAAACCAGTCAAACCTTATCCTATTAGCTGCAACCACTGACTATTGCGACAGGCTATCTATGCATGTTTTAAAGATGCATTGCTTCAGTGGGATATCCTCTGTATAAATATAAATAAATAAATAGTTTGCCATAACTGAAAATTGTAAATGTCATGATTTCTGTAACAACCTGAAAAAAGAAGGCACAAGTGGACTGCTTTAAAGAATGTATGCATGTTTTAAAATGTAAGTGATCCTGTACTGAACACCTGTCCTGAACCATAGCATGCCTGGTAATAACTTTCTGAGGGAGTGCAGCATGAGCAGGAACAGAGTTCTCCTCTGTCCAGCCTCTATGGCTGCTCTCCCAAACTGGACCAGACTGCACCTAGTATAATGTTTCAAACCCATAATCCCATTTTGTATCTGAGATATAGCAGTAGTGATATGTGATTTTGTTAATTGTGTGTTTTTTTTTAATCAACAGAAGCAGTTGGGGCAGACTCAGAGAAGCTTCAAAAAAGATTATCAGGAAAGAGAGAAGAAGCTGCACGAGCTGAGAAAGGCTGTGGAGACTCTCAAGGTGAGAATGTTGTGGGTACTGTGTCACTTGTCTTGTGTTAATCTTCAGCTTTATCATTGCTTGGCTGTGCTAATTAAGCATGATGATGTTACAGTAAGTACCTCTCATGTTCTGATGATGCAGATTAAATCTGCAGAACAACAAGACCCAAATACTTTACCCAACTGCAGTGCAAATGTTAAATTCTGCACAGTTCACACAGCCTGAATGTTCACTAGCTGACAATGATCCATTCATCATAAGCATTGAACATGGTACTGCTGTGTCTCCTTTTGACTCTTCTGAATATAGAATCGAATAGTTTGAGATAGAGGTAGAGCTATGTCAAAACTTGCCTTTGCCTCAGACCTCCTTTTTCAGCAAACTTGTTTTTAACAGCCCATCACTGATGCGGCTCATCCTGGACTGTGATATGCACACTTAGCAGGATGTCATGGCAACCATTTGAAAAGAGCATCATGGCAACGCTGCAGTGTCTGCATCACCTCCCTCTGTGTCTCCCCCTCTCCCACCTTATCATCTTTGTGTGTCTATTCAGCCATCAGCAGGGTTGGTCCCTGAAAGACAGAATGCAGGACTTTGCCATGGTTACCTTATCAAAAACAAGCTAAGGACACTGTGAGCTACTTTGCTGCTTCACCAACCTCTGTGTCTCCTGTTCCCCTCGTCCTTGTGTGTCTCCTGTCAGAGCTCTGCACAGACAGCAGTGGAGGACAGTGAGAGGATCTTTACTGAGATGATCCGCTCCATTGAGAGAAGGCGCTCTGAGGTGAAAGAGCTGATCAGAGCTCAGGAGAAGGCTGAGGTGAGTCGGACTGAAGGACTCGTGATGCAACTGGAGCAGGAGATTGCTGAGCTGAAGAGGAGAGATGCTGACCTGGAGCAGCTTTCACACACAGAGGACCACATCCATTTCCTCAAGGTGACTGTAGATGGATTATTAGCTCACAAATTGTTTAATTTCCAACATCATACAGTCCTCTTTGGAACATATTAAATTGACATACATCATAATTAAAGTGTCTGTTTTGAGTTGAATGTTGTTGCATTCAGTGCCAAAGTCCTGCAATACAACCTCAGATATGCATGATCAGAAATCTTAAACATTTCCCAGACCAAGGACACCTGCATTCATTTATGTTGCTTATTAAATCTGCCCAACAATGTAGGGCAGTTTATTTTAGATAAGTAGTTTGTAATGGTGTATACAATACTACACACACGCACTCTCTCTCTCTCTCTCTCTCTCTCTCTCTCTCTCTCTCTCTCTCATGAGTAGAATTTTCAGCCAGTCAGCCCTCTACCTCATTGTAAAGACTTATCCAGCATCTATGCCAGCCAAATTCTACCTTTTGAGGCCGTGAAGAAATCTGTCTCCACACTGAAGGGGCAGCTGGAGGATTTCTTCAAGCAGGAAGTTATGAGGATCTCTGCAGCAGGTTGGTCATATTGATATTCAAGGAGAAAAGACAGCATAAAATAGGCTAATCAAATTTACTGTATTACTGTAAGTGTGGACCTTTCTCTTTTTCTGTTACTTTTTAAAGTTTCTCAGAGTGCTGGATCAAACGTATAACTCAAGTTTGATCCAGCACTCTGATAAACTATAAAAAGACTTGATTGAAGCCTGTTCCTATTCTGTGTGCATAGTGGTATTCATGCTGTGGGTAGTCATGTTGAGCATGACTAATGCTCAGGTTATTTGTAGCCTACACAGATGTAATTGGCTGTAACTACTTTGCAGTGGGGTATTCCACAAACGGAGGTTTAACAAAGAAAAACAGTAGTTCCTCCGCGCTTCTGTAGGCTACTAGTGCGTCAACGGTAGAGGACTAATTCTAGCGAAAGAGGAGTTTTACCAGAGCACCACAGATGTATAAACTTCAGAATTTGTTTAAAGTGCCAACATAAGGGACTAACGTTTCAACGTTCTGCCATGTCTTCTTCAGAGTCTAGAGTCTATTACAGAGTCTACTATAGACTCTGATGAAGACGTGGCAGAACGTTGAAACGTTAGTCCCTTATGTTGGCACTTTAAATAAAATCTGAGGGTTAACAAACACAGAGTTAACGCTGAACTCTAGGTTGATTGACCCTGCGCCGACTACACCAGGGGCCTCATTACAGAAACGTCCTAACTCCTATCTTATCTCAGTTTAGGATGGCATTTAGGATTTTTCAAAATAAAATTCAAAATAACTGCCAAAACTGATTGCAACAGTCTTGTTGCCTATAGCCTATGACAAGATGATGGACATGACTGTTTGGGACACCATAAAGCATATTTCACTAAATAAGTTAATTAAGTGAAAACAGTAATATAAAATAGTAAATATTATAAATATGTGTTTTGTTTTTCATCTTTTTATCCTGTTCATCAAATGAATCAATATTGACACACACACTTTCTTCCTACATAGGCCTAACCTAGACCTATTTCTCTTTGATATTATGGTTTCAACCTGACATTCTAATCATAGATAAAGGCAGTCTTGTATACATTCTAATCATAGAAACAGGCATGACAGGACGATTGCCGATTAAAAATCGAACTGACTGTTACAGTTAGGATTTCTTAAAGAAGCCCTATGCAGGTCTGGTTATTCCTTTGCTGTTTCTGTGTTTTCGCCTGATTTGGGCTGCCATTTTTCACGACATAGCTCCCCCTGCAGCTTCGGTAGCAAGTGACTGCTACGCTAAACCCCCACTAGCTAGCGAGCTAGCCATTAATAAACCAAGCTAAACACATAGGGCTCACAATAAAACGGTTGAGCAAACACATTGTTCAAGAGACTATCAAATCACATTACAAAAACGAAGTTCACCCAAGGGTAGGCTACTTACAATTTCAACAGCAACAAAGCCAAGTCGGAGTCCGTTTTGCAGTCTTCTTAGAAACTACAATCTGACTACATTTTCTAGTATTTCCGCCGAGTTACATCCGGATGTGTTCGACCAGCGACCAGAAAAGTTGCATATTAGTTTTTTTCAGCGGAGAAGCACTAGGGGGCGAAGCACCCACCAAACGACCCAAAAAGTGTTGTAGAACCATCAGAACGACTCTTAACCTGCATAATTAAGGTCATTTTTGCTAAAATTGTTGCATAGGGCCTCTTTAAGATAAGATAGGAGGTCTGAGATAAGATAGGACACAGCCATGAGTTTAGGAACTGCTTCTGTAATAGGAAGATAGGATTTTTCCTATCTTTGAAACTTAAGTTAAGATAGGACAAGCAGTTAGGATATTTTTCTGTAATGAGGCCCCAGAGCTGTCGGTTCCACCGTAGGCCTACCGGGTATGAATGAGTTCATTCAACACGGGGTTGGTTACCGCAGGGTTGTGCGCGTCCACGCCAAACCTATAAAGACGTGATGTATGGATCATGAAAATCCTGATCAAAATGGCGAAAACGGCCGCATATTTCATCCATAGATAGACATAATGAAGGCTAGATGTCTTATTGCGGAGTCTCTAACGGCATCACCGGCGGCCATCTTGTCACAGGCAAGCTATCTGGTGGGCTCTGTGGTACCTGATGTAAGGTGAGTGATCTGCACGAACACAAATACTCTTATCTCGCTGAAATCTTGACAGATTTTCAAACGGTTTGGTTTCTTACAATAGCTTCTTACAATATATACAAAGCTATAATCTGGACTCGACTTAAACATGTGAGTTCCTCAGTGTTCTGTTTATTAAACTTAAGTTTTACCACATACATCCGCTGTCAATGCCCCCAGGGCCCAGGCTATAACAATGACACCTTCGGGTCACTACCTGTCATTACAGTATGCGCTTGTATAGTTGTAGTACCGAGTAACACCACTTATGATAACCAGGTTTTGTCAACCCCGGTTTAACAAAGTTAAGCTCCCTTTGTAGTACAGGCCCCAGACTAAGGCAACTGAAGATAGAGGGCAATGTCCAACAAAGTTCATAAGTCCATAGAAACAGGTTTACACATCCAAAACGTAACCAGTCCAAAGAAGACTGAAGAGCAGGCGAGGGAGCAAGTTATTGGCTGGGTCCTTCATACAGCATTGACGAGGCCAGACAAAGTGTGTGTGTGGAGGTAGGCCTGATATACTGTACTGCAGCGGATCAGCTGCAGGTGTAAGGGCTCAGTAGGCAGGGGAGAGAGAATGAGTGTGAGCCTGTTGAATGGGCGTGGCTGAGGAAGTGCAGAGTGAAGTGCTGCTGAAGAATCTGGCAAAGCTGTGACATCTTACTAGATTTGGTTAGTTATAATGCTTTCTTTCTTTCTTTCTTTCTTTCTTTCTTTCTTTCTTTCTTTCTTTCTCAGTGTCTGATGTCCAGGCTGTTTTTACTGAGCCAGTAACCAGACAGGAGTTCTTGAAGTGTAAGTTCAGTAGGTTTGGTCTAAAATCACTGAGGCAAATATGTACACACAGTCATTCATTCAAGTATAATGTGGAATCACACACACACACACACACAGAGGAGAGAGAGAGAGAGAGAGAGAGAGAGAGAGAGAGAGAGAGAGAGAGAGAGAGAGAGAGGGGGGGGGAGAGAGAGAGAGAGAGAAACATAACCACACACAATTTTAATATTTTGAATACAGGCAATGAAACACATGTACACTTGCACACAACCATTCAAACAAACATGTACAGTCACACACACACACACACACACACACAAACACACACACACACACACACACACACACACACACATACATACATACAGTAATTGAAATGCAAGTTTGTTCTACCTTCTCCTTCATCAGACTCCTGTCAATTCACGCTGGATCCAAACACTGTATTCAGATACCTCCATCTGTCTGAGGGGAAGAGGAAGGTGGAATGGGGAGTTGAGCTGCAGGATCCTGATCATCCAGAGAGATTTGATGGGTATAACCAGGTGTTGTGTAGAGAGGGTGCGTCTGGACGCTGCTACTGGGAGGTTGAGTGGAGTGGGGAGCGGGTTCATATAGCAGTGTCATATAAAAGTATCAGCAGGAAAGGACGGGGCGATGAGTGTCTTTTTGGACATAATGATCAGTCCTGGAGTCTGCACTTCACCGGCTCCAGCTCCTCTTTCAGGCACAATAAGAAAGAGACTATTCTCCCTCTAGTGGCCAGCAACAGAATAGGAGTGTATGTGGACCACAGGGCAGGAACTCTGGCCTTCTACAGCATCTCTGACACAATGACCCTCCTGCACAGGGTCCAGACCACATTCACTCACACACTCTACCCTGGGTTTAAGGTTGGCATTCGTTCATCAGTGAAGCTGTTGTGACTCAGATATAGATGTTGTTAACATGCATCTCACACATCACCCACGCTGGGCCTGAGAATCTTTGATCTGTTGGGTACAGCAACAGACAGAGGTCAGGTCATTCACACGTCTCTGGATACCAGCAGCTATTACATCATCTGCACCTCTGGACCTCTGCTGGAACACTTCCGGTATCACCACACCACACCTGAGCCACTGTGTGAGAAAGTCATTGTTGAGTCTGGCGTTTCATATCCTCTGTCACCTCACCAGAGGTGATTCTAGAGTCGGTGGGGGCCCTAAGCAAAAATTACTAGGGGGCCCTACCGACCAGGGTTCATCACCACTATGCTAGGCTGTAAATAATCTGACATGAAAAACCTTGTTATTTTGAAAATATAAATGTAGCCTAAAGAATAAAAAAAATAAAAATAAATAAAATACAGTAAATTGCTTTAAAAACCCAATACAAACTTTTTACAAAATGTAAAGTATAGAAGTGAAATAGTTTATTGGGGTCCTATACCCAAAATTACTAACTCATTTATCTTGATGAACTCTGTTTTATCTCCCCTTTCAATATTGTGAATAGTAAATGTGGCCACTACAACACGAGGCACTATAGGCTACAATAATTGTGGCATTGATGGACATTTTAACACAGAGCCTGACTTATTCTAATTACTAAAGTTTATGTTACTTTTATTCTTAAATAGGCTATGGTTGACCCATCTCCTGACTATTACAATGTTTATTGTTTGCCTACAAGAAATATTAGCATACAGAGAAGCGAACTACAGGAGTTGAAGCTGGGAGAAAATAGCTGGGCCTATAAAGAGAAATGGAAAGAAAATGTAGCATTCATCTTACCTGATTTCACAAATGCAAAAGCTGTGTATCTGATATGCAACAATGCTGCCGCTGTGCTGTCGCACTACGAAACGCAGCGGCACCTTCAAGGTGGCCTCTCTGCTCCAAACAGAAGTACAAAAGCAATATTGAAGCTCTGGCCGAGGGTTTTGCACAGCTAGCAGGATCCAGTGTGTTCTGGTGTTCTTTCTCATATTGTTTAAGTACCCACTCACAATCTGATTGGTGAATAGCCTAGGCTATATGTAAATCGATATTGTAAAATAAAAGATGAAAAAAATTGGACTGCCAGAATAATTTGGCTGGGCCAAATAATTTCAGTGGTGGGTCAGCTGTTGCCGACCCATGTTGTAGATTATAGCTTAAATTTGAGGTGTTTCGTGCTTGTCCCACTGGCAAACGCGCTGAGACCAGGTCGGGGTCCCCCTAGCGGCTCGGGGTTCCAAGCAGTTGCCTTCCTTGCCTGTTGACAAGGTGCGCCTCTGTCTGTCACTCTCCCACGATCCTTTTGCTCGCCGTCTTCTGCTTACAAATCTTGATGAGATAGTAGGCTATTGTTGAGAATGGACACAAAATGTCCCTAATGAAATCAACATACCCTTTTGTCTCACTTCAGTAGAATATTACACAGAAATCATATCTCATGATTTCACTGCCAAAGTTGTGAGAGTTGTTTTGTTGCCAGAGCAGGTGATGAAACGGTTGCTAAAACTACTGTTTCAACAACTGTGTTGAAACAACTGTGCAACTGTTTCCCAAAACACAGCTTCACATCATGATATCAGCTTCACATCATGAAATCACACTGATAATAGCCTACCAAAGGCCAGCTTTAAAAAAAAAAAAAAAAAAAAAGTTGTAAAGTTTGTAAAATGTTTTCCTTTTTTTAATAAGAAGATGTGTCATTAATGCATTTGAAAATACCCCTCTAGCCTATTTCATGAGCCATTTAGATTTATTGTTATTTACTGTAGTATAATTTGTATTTTAGTATATTCTTTATCTTCTACTGTCCTTATTGCTTAGTTGTGTTTTTTATATTATATACGTAACATAACAACCATAAGTGTGGAAATCAGTAAAGTGGGCCTAAGTAGGGTGACGTGCGTGCATGGTTGAATGGAATGTATGCTGCTGCATACAAAGCAATTAATGCGCGGGAGAGAAATGCTCCCTTGGAATGAGGGGAACGGCAGATTTATGAAGAGGTGGGACACCTGGGCCAGGAGCCCCCAATCCCGTTGATGAGCTGGGATCACATAACCTGACTCTCGCCAGATGAATTTTGTTCCGCCTAGCTTCACTCACATCCATCTGGGACCTCTTCCATTGAGAGTGATTTCTGCACCCGATTTTATGGTACAGCCAATCAGGACGCAGGGCGGGAGTTTCATAGATGTGACATAGCGTAGAAGCGACTGTGAGACTGTTATCAGCGTCACGGGTTGGCTTTGATGTGAGTGGTTGAAGTAGCACGTCAATAGATGACGGACAAGTGGCTTATTCAATCATATGCATTTTTGATTAAGCTCAGCCTTCTGAAACACCATTCCAATGGATCGGTTCCAGATGGATGAGTGGAGCTAGGCGGAGCGAAATTCATCTGTCGAGAGTCAGGTTAGGGATCACACCCACTGCAAAATAGAACAGACAAGACAGACACAGAAGCAGGCCAGGCCAGCAGACCGTCACAGTTATCCAAAAGGCTCGAAGGATGTTCTTTATTATATGGCAATTTTTAAAAATAACTAATAAAAGTGAGGTGAGGTGGCCCCTTGTTAGTGATCATGGCCCCCCCACCCTTTGCTCTCTGGCCTGTGATAATAGTGTGTCAGAACATTCCATATGTGACAGTTTATTTGTGTCACCTCTATTTCACATTATTTTTTTACATCTATTAATTTGCATTAAACACCATTATGCGGTTTAAACACAATGCGACTAGTACATGGGAAATAACTGTTATTTTCATAAAACATAAATTGTGTAAAGTAATTATGAATGAGATATTAAAACAAGCAATCAGACAAAATATGTTTTCAGTTATAATTGTTTTCATGAATATTTTTTTATCAATCAATAAAAAGACAAAACCTTGTATTGACCGCACCCCTGTATTAATTGCAGTGCCCAATAGCCCAATGAATCAGAATTGGATCAGAAAGGAGAATGAAGAAAGAATGAACACATTTCCATATACCGATATAACCCGCTCCTGTGTATTAACCTCATAGCCAAGGAAACTTTGCTTAATCAATGTAAAAATCTTGGTTAATTACGGTAAAATATGTCTCCAGTTTAAATGTACATTATGCAAATGACATACTCACATCCTCACAGTAGATGCTGAATACTCTTAATAAAGGACCATCAAAAACAATATGCACTAATGCACAGCACATGAGTGAAATCTCCACCCAGAGCAGCAGGAGACACAGACCCCTCACTCCTGTCTGGCACCCTGGGGACAGCAGGAGACACAGACCCCTCACTCCTGTCTGGCACCCTGGGAGCTGTCTTTAGTCCCGTCCTCCCCTGTGTCCACCATCCCCTCCATGCTCCTGAGTCTCACCAGCCGTCTACACACCTGCTGGAAGGTGGGGCTGGAGAAGTAGTAGACCACAGGGTCCAGCATGCTGTTGAGGTAGGTGAGGGTCAGCGTGCTGTAGAAGACCACGTTCACCACCTCCACGGCGTCGCATGTCCTCTTTGACCACACCCTAACCCAGATCAGAATTTGCGCAACGTTGCTGGGCAGGAAGCAAACGACGAACACCACCACCACCATGGCCAGGGAGTAAAGGGTCTGCTTCATGTTGCCGTGGCGATCCAGATGTCTGCGCCTCAGCTCGGAAATGACACAGAGCGAGCAGATGAGGATGAGACCCAAGGGGATGAAGAAGGAGGCCATGAACACAGACTTGTACCACATGGACGCGGGGTCCGCAGCCAGACACACCACGAAGCTCTCGCATTGCGTTGCCTGTCCCACCGCCAGGTGCTGTGGCGCTGTCAGGAGGTGGGCGTTCAGGGCGACGGTGAGCACCCACACTGCCATGGCGACGGCCACAGCCTTTAGGACACTGGCGGAGTTGAGGGAGTGATGGGGATGCAGCACGCGCATATACCTGTCCAGGGCAATGAGCGTCAGGAAGGCGATGCTCCCGTTACGGTTCAGGGACACCAGGAAGAGGAAGACGCGACAGAAGGCATCACTGAACCTCCAGTCCAGTCCGTAGAGGTAGTAGCTGGCACGAAACGGCAGCACGGCGATGAGGAGGAAGTCGGCCAGGGCCAGGTTGAAGAGGAGGACGGTGCTGCTCTTCCAGGGCCTCATGTGCCAGCAGAAGACCCAGAGGGCCAGGCCGTTGCCCAGGATGCCCAGTAGGAACTCAGTGATGATCAGGGGAGGCAGCACTCTGGGGAGCAGCTCACCCTGGTAGGGACAGCAGACGTTCACTGACCACACCATGCTGTTGTGTGTGAGGAGAACTCTGGATGAAATGCCCCAGCAGAGGAGGTTTTACCTACTAATGCTGAAGTCTACTAGGTGTGGCTAAACACAACACTACCACATATTTACATGGTCAAATATATTCAGAATGAGGAACAAGAACATTGCATGGCCTCTTTCCCAGCAGTGATGCACATCTCTATCACTGTGTCAAATCTCACCTCAGAAACATGAGCTAACACAAGCAAAGTAAGACATCAGACAAAACTGTCAATAATAGAATGATGGATTTCACAGAATTTAATAAGATATTTTAAATGTCTAATTAAACTGCAGGCTTCAATCATCTTCCAGTATAGCAATCATGACCAATAGGGCAGAATAAAACAGGAAGAATATAAAAAATAGATTTTTGATCATTATTGATCAGTATATATTTCTTAGAACTTAATCAGAGTGCTTGAAATGTAACAATTTTGTAACTTTGTGTGGGAATAGCAGGTGCAGAAAGACAACATTCCCGCACATAGACACCTACACTCAGACACGCACACATACAGACACACATGGACACACACACACAGACACACACACACACAGCAGGCCCAGTTAGGACACAGTGAAGGTACATAGCACCTACAATTATTACACTAAAAAAACACATTTGTGTCCTTGATTATGAGGCCATCTTTTTTTACTTCATAGGAAGTGACTTTAACAGGAAATGAAACCAAATAGTCAGCATTGCAAAGAGGTATCTGACTTATCTGGCATTTAAATACAAAGAAAAAATCAACTAAAACGCTAATTATGGAAAACGAGAAGTTTTTAGTTCACTATTAAGACGCGAAGGCATGCAAATACCTGACCATGCAAATACTCATTAACCTAAACCCCAAGAAGCTGAAATGGCATTTTACACATATAGATATGTGACCAGACCACACCAGATATTTTTGTCTTTTCAGTCTTGCTGATACTGAGTCAGTCTTTCATCTGATATTTTGTTAAGGAAAATATACTAAATGCATATTTAGTATATGGCACATCTCATCGATCAGAGAATGTGTCAAATATCCCAGGTTACAGAAACATATGCATTAACTTACTGAACTTACTGTTCTACAACTGGCAATACTGGATTTCTCACATGGAGACTTTAAAAGTGATATCAGACACGAGCAGATTATAATCCCCTTTGACAAATATAGTTAGAGTTCAGGTATTTTCCTATGGTCCAGGAGCAGCCGGGACTGAGTTAAGCATTCAGCAGGGTGAACCGAGACCAAATGGGGCAGCTGAAACCAGAGACTTTCTAGTTCACAGTATGTTTAAACGGGTGTGCTTTTGTTACCTAGACCTTTCCACTGATTTAGGTATACACATGGCTGGCCTTACATTTCTGTGTATGCAAGACCAATCTGCCAACCTGAGCAACTTTACGTATATTCATGTGTGTATAAGCCTTCCTTTAATACCTATGTATGGGGGAGGGGTGGACAAAATGCGGGGATTGAATGTCTGAATACATTCACTCTTGTCTTCCTGAATACGTAAACCATGATAAGCAGCCGACCTCCGGCCCTCCTGTGGTCAGCCTTCGTCCGGTATCTGCTGTAATCGCTCCCAGTATTCCACCAGCAGAAGGCAGCATTGTTCTGAAACACAAGGATAGGAGCAGGCTTCACGCTCTGGCTGTTTCTCAAAGTCAAGGACGGATCCTTCAAAGCTGCTTTTTCAAGTATGTTACATCATCGAATCTCGCCAAGCACTGTTCCAATGTCTTGCTTGCTTGGTGCTTTAAAATTCTATCAAGTACCGAGTCCTTCATTCTGAGAATTTTCGAAAATGCATGTGTGTGTCCTCTGCGTGCTTGGAACACCCACAATCCTGTGCGCACATTTGTGGAAGATTTAATATCTGTACTAAACAAGGCAGTTCACTATGTATTTAAATGTAAACAATGTTATTGTCATTATAAAGTCACCTAAATGAAATAGGCTCAAATCATTTGGACAACTTTGAACTCTCACATCGTAATTGTGTAAATAAGGCATTTAGGAAGGGTATTTAAACATTTTCTAATGAGAGCTATTGCGAGTTTTACAATTGTGCTTAATAGTTGCTGGTCTGTGGTTTATATTGGCAAATTAATCAAACACGTATAATTGAACGTATACACGTGGGAGAATGACTGGTGCGTTCATTGTTTTTCTAAAAGAAGTGAGCAGGAGACATGATTTTTAATAACGCACACCTGCAGCTTTCTGCACACTCGCTAGTCTGTTCCATTGTGTGTTTTCCGAATGCTAAGAAGAAGCCTTGCCTCGTCTTTGAAGGATTTCACTTGGCAGGGCTCATTCCACCAAGCACGAATCCTCCACGTTGAGAAACAGCTTCTATTTCTTTTTGGATTCTTAGAGTGCTGGACCAAACAGCCTGACTCTCGCCAGATGAATTTCGTTTCGCCTTGCTCCACTCATCCATCTGGGATCAATCCATTGGAGTGTTGCTTCAGAAGGCTGGGCCTAATCAAAAAAATGCTTGCATATGATTGAATAAGCCACTTGTCCGTCATCTATTGATGTGCTACTTCAACCACTCACATTGAAGCCAACCCGTGATGCTGATAACAGTCTCACAGTCGCTTCTACGCTATCGCACATCTATGAAACTCCCGCCCTGCGTCCTGATTGGCTCTACCATAAAATCGGGTGCAGAAATCACTCTCAACGGAAGAGGTCCCAGATGGATGTGAGTGAAGCTAGGCAGAGCTAAGCGGAACGAAATTCATCTGGCGAGAGTCAGGTTACCAAACAGTAGATTTGTAAATGAAAGAATGGAGAAAGGTTAAAAGTGCCTATAATCTATGTATGATGTGTGTTGCTCTGAATAAATGGATAAGCAGTGATAATGTTAAACAAATGCTCAGTGCCCATTTCACCCCATAATAAATGTAACAACAAAAACAACAATTCAATCTGGATTCAGAGGAGAATAATTCCAGATCTTTAGTCTTCAATGTAGTGGTATATGTGTTTGCTAAGGTGTCTTTTCCCAAGTCAGGGTTGTATGATAATGAAAGTAAAAAGATCCACACACTGTCATCAGGTCTATCAATCAATCAATCAATCAATCAATCAATCAATATTAAAATATTATTATTGTTATTTTTGTTGCTATGATTATAACAATAATAATGATACTTAGTTTTTTATTATTATTATTATTATTATTATTATTAGCAGTAATATTGTTGTTGTTATTATTATCATTATTATTCCTAATATTTATAGTAGTAGTAGTGGTAGTAGTAGTAGTAGTAGTACTTCTTTAACAGTATGAGCTCAGAGCTGAAACACTCCACTCAGGAGAAATAGGATTGAGTGAAGCTCACGCTGGGGGTCCAGGAAGTGTGAGTGAAGCTCACGTCCAGGAAGTGGACCTTGGCAGCGTGAGAGTGACAGCGACTCGCTGGCGGCTGCATGCAGGACCGAAGGGTGACGATGAAGACGGAGACGGTAGAGATGTCAGACGGACTCATCCTGTCTCTCTCTGTGTGTGTGAGAGACGCGTGAAATCGCATAAAGCCCATGCAGACTCGCAGACATGACAGTTAGACAACAGCTGCAAGGGGGGTGGCGGCGATGGAGGAACAGAGAGCCGCCAGGATCAAGTGACAGTGTGATGAATACAGACAGGAAGGACAGATGCAACACAGGAAAGAAGGACGGAGGGCACATAGAGAGCAATGCAGTAAAGAGATAATTGTGTTATCTGTAACACTGGCTTTGGCAACACTGTATCCAAACAGTCATGCTAATAAAGCTCCTTTGAATTTGAATTTGATAAAATGTTACAGTCATAAATATATGTCAAAAAAATCTACATGTCCACATTACTGACTACTGTTTGGTGAAATGGAAATCTGATTAGATCCAGAAAGTAAATTAAATCTCTCATTTGGAAGTTCATCTTTTTATTTGGGGGCTACTGTATGTTTGTTGACTAATCTATCTGTGTAGTGTTCCCTGTTTGGTGTTCTGTATGTTGCTGATGTATTTCTTTTATGGATATAGGAAAATAACTTTGAATTGCATTCAATAGTAAAATGGTAATTTAAGCTGTTATGTGAAAAATACTTTTGAGATGAAATGTCCAGTGTAAGCTAGTCCTGTCCACTCCATACAGCTCACATAGCTGATCCCTCCCTCTCTCTCTCTCTCTCTCTCTCTCTCTCTTTCTCTCTCTCTCGGGTTGGAGTAGGTGAAGCTATAAAATTATTTTTAATCCATAAACTGGGCCCCCGTCTGGGTAAGAATACATGTCTGTTATGGTATGTTTATGACATTGCTGTTTGTTTTGATTGAGACGAGACTGCAGGTGACAGGACTGTATGAACATTTGTGTGTACTGTATGACAGAGAGAGTTACTGAGAAGAGAGAGAGAGAGAGAGAGAGAGAGAGAGAGAGAGTGCATCCAGTGTGAATCAGGACTCATTTCCTAATGGCATGTCCTCTCCTCTCCAGCTACCAGCCCTATAAATCACAATGCTGCATTGCGGCCTCTCTCTCTCTCTCTCTCTCTCCTTCTTCTCTCTCCTCTCACACTCACTCTTCTGTCTGCCAGCACCGTTTATGACTGCTGTATGCCAGCTCAGTCTCTTTCTGTCGCCCATATCGCTATTTCTCAACTTTATATCCCCCTCTTTACGCCAATTTTCTATCTGTCCCTCCCTGTCTTTCCCTTTCTTCCTTATCCTTTCATCTCTCCCTCCCCAACTCTGCCCCCTCCCCCCGTTTGCCAGTTTTAAAGTGGAATGTGAATGTTTATGTGTGTGTGTCTGTGTGTGTCTCTCTGTGTGTGTGTGTGTCTGTCTCTCTGTGTGTGTGTGTGTGTGTGTGTGTGTGTGTGTGCATATGTGAGAGTGAGAGAGATGTGAGGTGGAGATAACGAAAGGTAAGAAATAAGGGACACTGAATATAGATACTGTGATTGGTGGTGGTGATGGGAGAGGGGGTTGCTACACTTTTAGCAAAACTCATCTTGTTACTTTTCTGATTATAAAAAAGAGCATCAGGATTATTTAATGTATCTCGCGCCGAGAGATATGTCCAGAGATGTGTGTGCGTGTGTATGTGCTAGTAGAGGCTCTCATTAAACAGTAACAGAGTGGCCACAGGGATCACACACCTGTCCCCTCAGGCAATGAGCAATAATCCCCATGGACCAGCATGCCATCTCAGCACACACACACACACACACTCTCTCTCTCTCTCTCTCACACACACACACACACACACACACACACATACATACTAGAATCTAAATCTGTTTACATACTAGAGAAGGAGATTCTTCCCTTTATCAGTTGCAATTTTCCCAAAAAACAAAACTAGTTTCATAGAAACATGTGATGTTGATCCACTGACATCACTGAGTGTTGAATCATCCTTGTAGATGCATGTTGCCATAAGATGACTGACTGTGGGAGCAGTATAATCAGGAGATTGGCCCAAGTATACTAGGTTTAAACACAACATATATTTTAGCACAAACACAGTGGACAACATGCAGCACCTCGGGACTGGCATCTTTGTTTAGAGGATTGGCCAAGACTGGCCTTACTGTGGTATTTTGAAGGGTCAGGTTGGGTTGATATCAGTGCTCAGCTCTCTTGCTAGAGACAAGGCACTGTGCCAGGCAGGCAGCCCATACCAGGGTGGCACTGCATAAATGTTAATGCCCAGTTTATGCCCCAGTCAGGGGCAGCTGCCACAGGTCAGGAGGACTTTTAACACCATGTTCACACGTTCAAGCTGGTTAAAATGTGCAAGCAGAAGAATCTGTGTGGTGATGGCTGGTCATAGGTCACACGCCATGTTGCCCAGCATGCCCTCTCACATCACAGATTCCACTCATCCAAACTGTTTTTACCATCACGTCAATCCATCATCACAGAGCTTACATGTTTGCATGTCAACACAGTTTCTGTAAATTAAATAAATAAATACACAGAAGAAAAAAAACACAGATTTAGCTACTGCCAATTTCAAGACCATACATGCAATCCATGGAGACATTGCCTTGAAATCATTATTTTGCATTTGGATCTCCAGTGAGCTATGCAATTGTTGAAACCAATGGACATAAGTACACTCAAACACACACACACACACACACACACACACACACACACACACACACACACACACACACACACACACACACACACACACACGCATACACACACATACATGCATGCACACGGTGCACACATGGTTTTGTGTGAAATTAGAGAAAGACATAGTTTATCTCCATAGGCCAATCCTAGGCGGATTACATTGCCCCTCCCCTTTCTATGACTGTATAGAGCCAGAACACAAATACAGCATAACATAACACCAGGCTTCACGGAATCTACTTTACAGTCATCTCATAAGGTGCTTGTGGACTAAATGATGGAAGGGGGGTTGACAGCATTTACATAATATGAAATCTCTCTCTCTCACACACACACACACACGCACACTCACAAACAGTCTCTCTCTCTCTCTCTCTCTCACACACACACACACACACACACACACGCATGCACGTACGCACACACACACGCACACACACACACACACACACACACACACACACACACACACAATGCATCCAACATGCCATCTGTCTTTATCCATTAATGATGTTATAAACCCACTAAAACCCAGATACATATGTTTAAACTGTGTCGTTCTTTGTCCCATTCTAATCAACAGCAACAGTCAACACACAAATAGCACAACAAACACACACACACACACACACACACACACAGCAAGTATGACTGTGTGCTGTGTGCCTTGCTGAGTGTGGGGCTGCACCTGTGTGAGTGTGGATCACTTGGGACCCAGAGACCGGGGCCGACCCTCTGTGGGCCTCACCTGAGGATACTGTACCCAGCCAGATTATTCTAATTTATGTACTTCATTTTGAAACTCTTATACATATAGCCATTGAATGCTTTTATTTGCCATCATTCTTTGCTTTTGTTTATGTACAGCACATTAAATTACACCTGTGTATGTAATGGGCTATATAAATAAACTTGCCTTGCCCACATCATAGTCAGCCATCCTCACTGAGTTTAGAGAGAGTGGCCGCGGTTCCACATCCCATTGGTAACACGTCGAGTTCTGAGTTTAGAGAGAGTGACCGCGGTTCCACATCCCATTGGTAACGTTTTCACGCAGTGTAACATCCAGTGTTGAGTATGATCATGATGCTCAGGAATGCTGACAATGTGCTGAGCTTATAAAAATAGAATAGAACATTCACTATTCATTAGCATTATTTCAGTTTTCCAATTAAGATTGTTTTCATATCTAACTTCTAGCTGCTTTTGTTCAAGGTCAAGGTCACTGTAGCAGGTCATTGCATATAATCACTGACAAATGAATATTACCATATAACCTGTGAAACAACATGGCACTATTCTTTTTATACAAAGAGATTTATCTCACACAGACTTATACAGTCATGCACACACTGACACGCACAGACACATGCATATGCGCACGCACATGCATATGCGCATGCACGCACACACACACACACAAACACACACACGCACACACACAACTAAGTTTGATTTGCTGATGGTTGGTATGAACACTCTGCTTAGAAGCAGGTTGAATGTTATTTAGTGAATGTTTATAAATTCAGCTGTTTCTGCAGAAGAGCATGACAAACCATATTCATCACTTTCACTATCAATAGCAGAGTCAGAAGAATATTAATGAATGGCAGAAGGAGCAAGAGAGAAATTAAGAGAAGATATAGGCTAGTTTTCTCCCCCTGCTGGGAATCTTTTCCAACCTCTCTCTCTCTCTCACTCTCTCCTGTAATCCCTTCATTCTGCAGGAGAGCAGCAGGCAGCCCCAGTGTGAGCTTGCACGGACACGGCACTGCATTCGCATACACACACACCCACACACACACACACACACACACTCTCATCGGAGATCCTCTAAGCTGGATCCTCTACTTGCAGTACTCTCCATCACTCTCTCTTTCTCTCTCCACCTCTCTCTTTCTCTCTCTCTTTCTCTCTCTCTTCATCCTCGCTCACTGGTGCCCTGAGTGCTTTTGTCCCACAGGGCTAACGGGACAGGCACTGGGCGTTCCACTGAAGCTGCTACAGTACGCAGCCTGTCCCGTCAGAGGGTCACTGCAACAGGAGGGGGCAGACCAACAAAGAGATGGACGGACGGACAGTCAAGGGGGCAGACAAACACACAGGCAAGCAGTAGGACAGACAGACTGATGGACAGCTAACCAGCCAGCCAGACGGACTAACAAACCCTGACAAACCCACGCAGGAATACTGGTTGTCTTCTTTGTGGAGTAGCTCAGAGAGGCTCCGGTGCCCCTCCACCCTCTGCTCCTCATCACACCTGCTGTTGTGGGAGGAGGGGGCCCGACTACCCCCCACCCCACGCCCCCCTCGGTGCTTGGAGTCATGGCAAAGTTTCTGGTGGAACTCCTGGGCTGTACGCTGCCTGAGAAGAGCTCGTCACCTTTGATTGAGGTAAGAGGAGGGGGACAATGGCACACACCTGTACACACTCTGAATCATCCCTGATCCGGTCAACAGGATGTTGATATTTAAGCCAGACAGCCAATCATCCAGTGACACCCCTCCATCCCATGCTCCCGAAGTGTGTTTGTGTATGGTGGCTCGCTCTGAACCACCATATTTGACAGAGCCAGGATTGTGTACAAACACAGTATGATTCAAAACAATAGGTTAAGCACTTTCACTTTGTATGCCATGTGCTTTGGTGCAATGTGCTTTTGTGACTTTTTGTCCAACATGTACTGATGTAAGTAATACATGACAACACTTTGTGAAGTGTTTTAAGGGCATGTTATGGCAGGAGATTTAACAATGACAATTGAGCTATTCTGAATGTAGTGAGGCTATTTATCTTGAAGCTACATTTAGCATTGCATTTCATAGCAAAGTAGTAAGGGACCGTTCGTTATTTATAAACGGGGTCACCGGAGGGATTTTGAGTGCTCCAATCAAAAGTTGCATGACCCTCCCCTGCCTGCAAGAAAATTTTCAACGACCCTCCAGCAGTCTTTTCAAAAAAGACATGACCCTCGCCGGCCAATTGTCGATACCTTCCGCACACGCTATAGAGCGCTATGAAAACACATCGACTTAAGCAATAGTTCTAAACTCACCCTCTGCTTTCTGATCTTACACATCACACTTCACCAAGATGGTGGCCATTTCAGTAGATTTACTCACTAACATTGTTGTGGAAACACTACATTCAGAATAGCTCAATTGTCATTGTTAAATATAATGGTAGAAATGCTTGCCAAACGTTAGGAGCTGGATGTGTGGATGAATGAAGCACAAGTAGAGGTTGCCACAGCACAGCCGAACTCCATGCAGTCAGTAAAACGTTTGTAAAACTTTAAACCATGATATCTTGAAGGCCTAATTACCATGATCAGCCAGATACCATGATCAGCCGCGTTAACTTGCTACAATCGTAATAACTGACTTCTTTTAGTATAAGTTAAGACAAATTTCAATATACACCATCAACTGGTTCATGGCGCAAGCAGGTAGATTACTGGTTATAATGTAGTTTAATTTAGTAGCGGTTCGATACCCATGTGGAGTTAATATTACGCCATTTAGGTATTTATTTTTTGGTGGTATATTCATGGCCCAGTACAAGTGCAAGCCTACTACAGATAATTTTGACATTTAAATATGCATATCAAACAAAACGCACTTTTGCTGAAATAACTCTCAGCTGAAAATGCAACTGTGTTTGACAGAGGACAGATGTAGGTTGCTAGTGACAAAATATTAGCTTTCAGTGTGGTACGATGTCTTTATAAATTACGTTCAATTTAAAAGTGTTTCATTCTTTCCGTTTCTCCCCTAACCTACAACCATAGATAGTTAACTATTGGGATGTGTTTCAGTCACTCTGCATAGGTCATCTCTCAACTGTTTCAGTCACTCTGCATAGGTCATCTCTCAACTGTTTCAGTCACTCTGCATAGGTCATCTCTTTTGTTGCTCTGACTGGTTTTCGTCTTTCCAATTACGTCCAAAGGCATTTTGATCGGCGTCCGTTGGTGATGCCCTTTTGGAAATGGGAGGTGAATGAAACTTGCCCAGATCCCACTCTCAATAGACCCCTTCATGGTTCACGTCACAGAAAAGGTGTGGGCATGTTGGGGTCAGAAAGCTTTCCATCCCATTGAATTGTGTGTGTGTGTGAATTGACTGAAACGTCTTGGAAACGTCAAGAAAAATGCTTACTTGTACTATTTTTTTGCATGTATAGGCTACACGCTGAGCTTGTCAAACAGATAGCCGTATATGTCGGGCTAATGAATCTCTGGCCACTTGCTAACGTTGTCTATCCATTCTGTTATCAGCTCAGGATCAGGCAGACAATCAATCGGCATTAGCTAAGACTAATTTATTAAGGTACGGATCGTGGCCCTTGGGTAACAATGACATATATTGACAGCTCAACATGCCGGTCTATTGGTTGCACCATTTTTCTGACCCCATGCTGCATGCGGACCCAACCTAGGCTCTGGATGATTACAAACATTGAAGGTGTCTATATACTATGAGGCTAGGTAAACATATGAGAAGGGTCTGATGTCAACAAGGCTAGGTAAACAGCAGTGCATTGACAGTTCTTTTTTCCTTTTTTAGCATTGCTAGGCAGAATATGTAAAAGATATACTACAGTTTGTTTCTTATATCAAAATATTTAGAAAACCTCTGGGAAAGTGTGTAAAATAATGTGTGTGTGTGTGTGTGTGAGAGAGAGAGAAAGAGAGAGAGAGAGAGAGAGAGAGAGAGAGAGAGAGAGAGAGAGTTAATCTGGCTATTTAGAAATGGTGTGTTGTTGGTATGGTGCGTTGTTGGGCTTTTTGTATATTTGCAGGGATACAGTGCAACTTGCTTTATCAGGACAATTAAAGGATGGTCAATTGTCCATAATGGTGTCCATTATCACTGAGCTATCCCCAGGTCCCATTGTATGAGTGAAAATACACAATCTCTCTCTCTCTCTCTCTCACACACACACACACACACACACACACACACACACACTCACACATTGTCTCTCTGTTTACATTCTCATGCTACCATATTGCACACACTGCAGCAACCATGCCAAAGCCTAGCCATGCCATTTGGTTTCCATTGGAGACGAGTCTGCTGAACTCTGCTTTGTGGATGCTGGGGTGAGGAGAGGTGAGGAGAGTGTGAGTGAGTTCACTGGAACACCAAAACACTGGCATCTCTGAAATTAAAATTTGTGACTATAGACTTTTTCTTACTCTTCAGAATGTCATGTATCGGTCATGTTTATCGTAGCGGAATCACTTAGCCTCAGTGCTTTGTCATAACTTGGTAATAACACAAATATTACATGTGCAATAAAATAATCTGATTGCCTGTATGTGCAGGTATATGCACAGTCCATCTTTGCAAAGCCTGCAGTTCTCACTTTTCTCCTGGCCAAGGTCACTGCAGTGTTTAATATCAGACGTAAATATCTCCTTGACATTTAAACTACTCACAACCCTCCAACCCCTCCACACACACACACACACACACACACACACACACATACACACACACACACACACAAACACACACTCAACTACAATGCTGTGAGGTTTTCCATCAAGCGAGCCCGCCTGTGTATGAAATAGATGTTAGGAGAGTATTAAATCAGGTTTGGTACGTGTCGCTGCCACTCATAATCCATCAGTGCTGGCCAGAACCAGAGAAACACAATTGAAGAGCAGCTTTGCTGGGAGATTAGCCCCTCAAGCCCTTACATAAGAGAGGCAGAGAGAGAGGGGTAAATAGAGAGAGAGAGAGATAGAAAGAGAGAGAAAGAGAGAGAGACAAACAACATCAAATCAACCTCGGCTGTAATCTCTCAATCTTCCTATCTTTCCCTATGTCTTACAGTATTTGTCCAATATTAGATATGCTCAGTCTTTGTCCCTCCATTATTAGCAGTAATAGGATCAGTTTATAAATTCACACACCATGCAAAAGAGCCCATATTTACATGTAGGTCACACAATGTAGAATTTCCCCTTTTTTGTAAATGTTCAATGTACTGGGTGCTCAGATACTTCTAAGGGGGTATCCAATTACTGGGAGTCTAAAACTGATGGAACCTGCGAAAGCAACGTTACATATTGTAGTGTATTACGTAATACCAGGCATTGCGGTCACACATCGACAATGTCTGAGACTGCATTTCAATTATTGTATGCCAATGTGGTATCAACATGAATTTGAAGCTGTTATTTTAATGTGAAAGGATTACACTGTGTTGCTTGAAAAGAGATTCAACATGTTATATAGCACTTTTCTAAACACTCAAATCACTTTTCAGTGAAGGGGGAATCTCGTCACCAATGTGTGGCACTCACCTGGGTGATGCACAGCAGCCATTATGCACCAGAGTGCTCACCACACACCAGCTTGAGATGGAGATATACCACTGAACTGAACTTGTGAAAGGTTAGACTAAAACAGAAGGTTTTAGTATCACTTGCATAAATATTTTCTAAATTCTAAAATTCTAGATAAGTTTAGAATTTTTGAGAATTTTTAAATGAGGATAACACTTTATGGTAAGGGTACATTAATTATAATGAATTCATGCATGAATTAATTCCTGATTCATGCATTACTTCTTTCCTTTATATCTTATGAATCATCAGGAATTTACATGAGTTCAAAGTCTCTCATTCATGACCTCATGCATGAACAATACATTAACCAAAGCATTAGGTAGAGTGGGTACATCATTATGATTTAGGATTTCTTAAGCATGATCTTCATGATTAGATGAATTTACTAAAGGTTTAACGGTTAATTAGTTCATGAGTTCTTCATGTCTGTGGCCCCCCAACTAAAGTTGTGAATAATGACATGTGTTTAGAGAACTGCACAAGTTATGTTCAAATCAAAATCTGAGTAGTACTGCCACATTTTTGGCAGAAAATGCTGGTATCCTTTTAATTTGTATGTGTCATAACCAGACTGTAATTTTGGGTTGATGAGACACAGTATATGTGAATATAGCATATTCTTTTTTTCTTTCTTTCTTTCTTTTTTTTTTTTTTTTCTGTCTTTCTTTCTGTCTTTCTTTTATTCTTTCTTTCTTTCTCTTTTTTTTCTTACCACTCTGGGATCAGCAGCAGTACTTGTAAACACACAGCAGTGGGTCATTTGTAAGTCATTTTTGAAGGAAGAGTGACTAAGAGCTAAATATTTGGGTCACAGGATATAACTGGTTTGGCTTTCCCTTAAGTCAATCTCAGAATCTCCTTCTACCACCCCCCTCCCTCCCTCTCTCTCTTCCTCTCTGTCTGTACCTCTCTCTGCACAAGCCATAAATGACCACACCTCCTCATGCTACTCTCCCAAACTAACCAGCGTCCGCCTGTGTCATTTACAGTACCCGCCCTGTGCCTCCCTTGAAAGAAAGAATAATGTGTGTGGGGCACTGCAGTAAAGAGGGCCAGAGATGCTCATATCCCCCCACTTAGACACAGAGAGGAGCAGCATCTGGTGGTGATGGAGACGAGAGGGGGCAGCATCTGGGGTGGAGACGCAGAGGGGGCAGCATCTGGGGGGGAGAGAGAGGGGCAGCATCTGGGGGGTGGGGTGAGACCAGAGCAATCCATTCCAGGGTCACTGGGAAAAGGTCCAGGAATAAATTATAATCAGCTGTGAAGTTCATTTGGAATACTGCCTTACAATAATGTTTTTAGTGTCTCTTTGTCTATCTCTTTATTTGTCTCTAAGTTTAAGTATATACTCTTTTGATCCCGTGAGGGAAATTTGGTCTCTGCATTTATCCCAATCTGTGAATTAGTGAAACACACACAGTGAGGTGAAGCACACACTAATCCCGACGCAGTGAGCTGCCTGCTACAGCGGCGCTCGGGGAGCAGTGAGGGGTTAGGTGCCTTGCTCAAGGGCACCTCAGCTGTGGATGTGGGCATGGGAGAGCGGTGCTCAACCACTTCCCCCGCTCACACTTTTCCTACTGGGTCAGGGATCGAACCAGCAACCCTTTGGTTACAAGCCTGAAGCCTTAACCAGTAGGCCACGGCTGCTCCCTCTGTATGAGTAGTAGTAGTATGTTGTATCATCATTGAGTGCAATGTCATGTTTGAATTGGCATGGTGCGTTAAAAAAATGGTTGGTTATGTGTGTGTGTATCCAGTACATCCAGTACAATTAGATATTCACTGACAACTTTGAACTTCAAAAAAAGATGTTTTCAAGTAGATGTAAATCTCTTCAGTCACAAAAGATTTTTCCTGTTGCATCTCAGCTGCCAGATATCATTTGCAGGTTACATTCTTGTAGATGAGAAACCTATGGAGTCAGTTGTCATAATTGTCCGCACTATAGAGTCCATTCTACCTCAACTGCAGGCACTGCCCCTCTTTCTCTCTACTTTACCTTTAGTCCCACACCCCATCCACAGCTTTCCCACAATCCCTCTAAAGCTGAAGCCTAATAACAGACTGGTCTCCATACCCAGGGAATACACTTATTAAAGATGCAAACACTCCCAAGCATGCCTTAGACATTCATATTTTCACCATGAGCACAACATTTAATATTAACTAGAGGAGGCATTATGGGTGGATCAGATATGCCTAAACGCAAGACTAAAGTGCTCAGTATTGTTACTTGCAATGTTTGGCTGGTCTGCATGACATCAGAACTTGGTTAAAACAGTTCCTGATGACTGCTCATGCACCAGATACATGATGCAATGATCTGTTTAGATTAATTCATGAATTGTTTTTGAACTGCTGCAGGGAGATGTCAAACACACTGACAGCTTTTTGCTTTCACCGACTTGCCCCATGCAATACCACTGAGAAAAGTTATGAAACGTTATCCACCGAACAGACGAATCAGAGAAGACCCTGGGTGGGATCAGGCCCAGATGAGGGACAGCTCTGGCGTGGGTTTACTACACCTGTGCCAGATCAGGGTCAGAGCCGTGCCAGGCTCATCTGTCATCTGTGCAGAACATTGCTGATGGCAGGGAAATCCCTCATTTTGGCCAAACTGGGCTATAGAATTAGGGCTTATGTAATAGTCTGTCTGCAAATGAAAATACCAAGGGATTACGCTCCTTGTTCAGAGGTCAGAAAAACAAAGCCCAGCACAACAAACTAAATCCGGGACAAACTCCTGTAAGCTCACGGTGAACAGCTATGGATTGCTGGAAGAGGTTCCTCTTTTGTAATTGCAACAACAGAACAAGCTAAAACATAATCCTGAAGTCCTCAAGTCCTATAAGAGAACCTCCACTCAAACTTTGGAGTCTGGAAGAGAATCATGTTCGCCTCAATACACACAGGTAACACTTTCTCCCAAAGCTTCCAGTGTGCATGTCGCTGTATGCGTGTGTATCTGTGTGTCGCTGTGTTTTTGTGTGTGAGTGCGTGCGTGTATGTGTGTGTGTGAGTGTGAGTCAGACCCACATCTTGCTCTCGACAACTGGGTCTTCCCGCAACCAAGAAGGCGATCGGAGCACATCTTCGTTCAGAAACTTAATATGGTTGTCCTACTTTCCCTCGCTCCCTTGTTTGTCTGTGTCTTATTATGCAACCCTTCTTGAGCAGTGGCAGGTAGCCATGAGTGCATCTGGACACACTGAACTCTTTGGCAAACCCAACAGCTGCATGCACATGTCATGCAGGGAGCACTGGACATCAGTCTACACTACGCACATTTTTCTGATGTCATCCTACGGTTGCAAAGGTTACATTCCAAATAACTCTTCCAGCATTCTGTGTATCTCTCAGCTCACTGTAATGAGTAATCCCACAGATTAACGCCAGGGCCTCCTTCTCGATTGTTGAATAGTTCATCTGATATTTATTGCACTTGCTTGAGAAATACTCAACAGGCCGATCCACGCTGCTTTCATCAACCTGAAGGAGAACTGCACCGGCCCCCACCTGGCGGTTGTCCACCTGTAACTTGGAAGGCTGATCTGACCGGGGCGCAGCCAGGACTGGGGCAGAGCTCAACAACAGTTAGGCATTTTCAAATGCCTGCTCATATTCAAAATGAACAGACCACAGACAATTTGAATATGAACGTCAACTCATTCGAATGTCACTCAGCAACCATATGATGACATCAGAAAAATTTGCAGTTTGCCAGAGCTGTATGTAGGAATTTCCATTAGCATACAGCAGTAAATGTGGAAAAATCCCTTCAGTGACACTTTTGTATAGATGGTAATATGTATAGGTTGCAATAGTGAATAGATGGCAACACGGCCATGATTGATGGTTATAAAGCTAAGTGACTGATAACAAGGCTATAACAAATTTAATACAGATCTAATAGAGATAGAGTGTGTACAAAGTGTATATGTAATTTTGTCTGCACCCAGTCATGACATAGAAAAGCCTTGTCCTTCTTCCAGCATACAATTTGTTTGCAGACTGTTGATGTTTTGATGCCATGGTTATGTGTTGTGTTTTGATGCGACCACAGTCTTGTAACTGTGCACATTTGAATAGTAGTGACACTTCCCTCCTGCACAATAGCCACATACTCAATGAAGCTACAGTATTTGCATAGCAAGTACAATGTAGCCAAATCCTTACCATGCTCAGTCACGTACTGTAGCACTGAGGCCAATCATTACCATTCTCAGTCATGTTTGAAGAGTGCCGACGTGTATAGTTGCATCAGTGAGCCTCGTGCTGTAAACCTGAGTGACCCGCGTGGTGTCCCTCCTCTGTGCCGTCATCTGATCCGGCACACGGTGGGTAACGGTGCCCTTAGAGCCCTGGGAACTGGGACTGTAATCCAAACCCAAGTCACGCCTGACTCATAAAACTACAAATCTCTTTGGTGAGCCCTGCTGTGGATGACACCCTCATCGCATCATTGAGTCACTGAAGCACAGTGGAATAGTTTTTTTTTTTTTTCAGGAGGTGTCTTGTACACCCATGCATCACAAATGTTCCTCTCAGTACATGGCTCTACAGAAGGTGCTGTCATATGCTTTTACAGTGAGCTGAGAGATGCACAGAATGCTGGAAGAGTTATTTGGAATGTAACCTTGATTGCTGAGCAGACGTACTGTAGGCGTGTGTGGGTGTGCGTGTGTGGGGAGGATACTCTCCTGGGAATTCAAACAGTTCCAGACAAACAAGGACCCAGGCTATTGAGCCATGTCTGAACATCTACATTTTTCCTACTGGCATAAGTTAGTGAGTGTGTGTGTGTGTGTGTGTGTGTGTGTGTGTGGACATTTGTGTCTGTGTGAGATCTGGTGCAGGTATGTGTGATTTTGTGTCTTTTAGTTGAAATTACTTTTTGTTTGACATGTTGTGCCACCACTGCAAAGAAAATGAACACAATATTTGTGCTATTACACGCCATTAGTGAGATGTAAAGGACTGCAGTGTACCCACCGTATGTCGTTTTTATTACACTGAAGATCTTGTGTGGTTGCAGATGGCAGGTACATGCCTCAGTGGCTGATGGTTGTGGTTTAAGTGTAAATACTTCTGTAAGGAGAGGCGTATTCTATAGAAGCACTTGGATGGAGTCATGTGTAGTAGAACGTTCTTTACACTGAGTCTTCCTCTACTCTCTTGGATTAATTTCTAGTCTCGTTCAACACAACATGTAGGAATTGGGTATTATTACTAATGCTTGTTCAATGGTGACGCACACAACCATGTACCTACACACATATGAAGTAAGTTGACCTAATGTACAGACATCATGACTCACCCTGATGCCCTGAAGCCCATATGTGTCATATTTAACAGAACACACTTCATAGTGTGAACATCACTGGGGCAGGAAGGTGACAATTATGTGTGTGCTTGTAACACACACACACACACACACACACACACACACACACACACACACACACACACACACACACACACACACACACACACATACATACACTTGATGTTAGATCCCTTGTGGTCTCAACCCTCGATTCGATCTTAGCCTAGATAAGCATATTTATTTCTATGTATTCACTGTGCTGGGAGAGAGAGAGACATTATGAGTTTTCATTCTGAGTGAATGTTTAGGGAAAGCGAGAAAGTACCCTTCTGTTTGAAGACAGCTTCAGATTACCAACAATGCATCACTTGAATCGTATCATTTTGCATATAAAACTGGAATAATGAAAACATTTGGATATGGATACACACACACACCCACACACACACACACAAAACACACACACACACACACACACACACACAATGTAAATGAATAAGCAACATTTGAGCCTTTACAGAGTTCTGTGTTTTAGTAAAGGTCTCACATATCAGTGCAGATCTTTTTTTGACCCCCCCCTTCAACTTCAAAGAGATACAACAACCAGACTTCATACAACCTGAACAGCTCCTGTCCTCAAGCCCTCGTGTGTGTGCGTGTGTGTGTGTGTGTGTGTGTGTGTGTGTGTGTGTGTGTGCAGGGGAAAAGATGTCCATTCTAGAAGTTTCTAGAGTACACCTTTGCTTTGAGAAAGGGGTGACTCCTTTAGCATGTACACACACACGCATACACACACACACACACACACACACACACACACACACACACACACACACACACACACACACATATACATACACACACACACACACACACACACACATATTGGTGTATACAGGCACATACTCGCTCTCTCTTTCTCCCTCTCTCTCTCTCACATACACATGGAGAAATGCACACAAAGACACACACACACACAAAACACACACACACACACACGCAAGGACACAAACGTGTGCACATTTACACACAATTGACATGACATGTCCTGTACAGAGAAACACAATCCCGTAAATATGCAAAATGTGTCATATTTAACAGAACACACTTCATAGTGTGAACATCACTGGGGCAGGAAGGTGACAATTATGTGTGTGCTTGTAACACACACACACACACACACACACACACACACACACACACACACACACACACACACACACACACACACATTAACACAAATGCACCCACAGATAGTTCCTGAGTGACTATGTTGTGTAGGAGTGTGAGTGATGATAGGTGTGAGCCAGGGGCTCACTCACTGTCAGACAGTTGTCTCACCTCCATAATCTGGGCAGCCTCCATCCCTCAGGATTACTGAAGCGCCCAGTGTATGCTAATCAATGTATCATTTTAATGGCATGTGTACATGTATAAAATGCTGTTATATGCCAGGTGTTGTATGTATTCAGTCAGTAATACATTGTAGTTCTTTTAAAAACAGAACGCCATGTTTTCCATAGATAAACAAGTGAAATATTGGCATGGATCTTACTGTGCTTCGCTGGCCCGGTGGTCATAATAAATATTGTGCCACAATTCTTGACATCTTATGAACAGAATGTAACTTCACCTTTTACAATTTATATTCAACTTCTTAAAAGTTAATCAGAGTGTTACTGTTTGCATTTTCAAACAGTAATCCATTACATGCTGTTTTACATTTGCATACATTTTCTAATGCAATGTTATGTAAGCTATCTGCATTATTTATATGGTGATGGCAGCATCCTACTGTGGGGATACTTTTGGACAGCAGGCCCTGGAAGGCCTGTAAAGGTAAAAGTAAAATTAATTCAGCTAAATATATGGAAATTCAGGACAACAATCTGATTCAGTCTGCAAGAGAACAACGACGAGAAAATTTACTTTCCAGCGAGACAATGAGCCGAAGCCTGCAGCAAAAACTACACAGAAATGGTTTAGAAACAACAAGGCGAATGTTCTGGACTGGCCCAGTCAAAGCTCAGACCTCAATCCTTTAGAAAATCTGTGGCTGGACTTAAAAAGGGCTGTTCACACCCGATCCTCTTCCAACCTGGAAGAGCTTGAGCAGTTTTGCAAGGAAATATGGAGTAAAATTGCAGTATCCATATGTGCAAGCCTAATTGAGACCTACAGTATTCACAGAGACTCCATGCTTTTATTGCGGCCAAAGGTACATTTGCTCAATGCTGACTTGAAGGTGGTGAATATGACCGCAATCAGTTATTTTGCATTATATTTTGTTATTAACATTACTTTGTAGAATCTGCTTTCACTTTGACATTAAAGAGGGGAATTTGAAAAGACCAAATTAAATACTTTGAATACTTGAAGAAGAATACTTTGGTAATACTTTACGGTAAGGGTACATGAATTATCATGAATTCATGCATGAATTAATTCATGATTTACGTATTACTTCATTCCTTAATATCTCATGTAATCATCATTACATTAGTTAATAGTCTGTCATTCATGACCTCATCCATGAACAACACATCAACTAAAGCATTAAGTATGGTGAACACATAATTATGATTTATGATTTATTAAGAATGATCATGATGATTTCTTTTTCTGACAAAAATGTAGTCATCACTACTCAAATTCTGATTTGAACACAACTTGTGCAGTTCTCTAAACACATGCCATTATTCACACTTTAGTGAACTCATGAGTAATTAACCTGACATACAGGACATGTATTCATGATGATCATGCTTAAGAAATCATAAATCATAATGATGGACCCACCGTACCTAATGCTTTAGTTGATGTTATGTTCATGCATGAGGTCATTAAAGACAGACTATGAACTCATGTAAATTCCTGATTATTCATAAGATATAAAGGAATGAAATAATGCATAAATCCTGAATTAATTCATGCATGAATTCATGATAATTCCTGTACCCTTACCGTAAAGTGTTACCAATACTTTTTATAGACACTGTATTATAGGAGAGGACTGGGATTGTTTCACTTGCAAAATGAGGCTTTACAAAGTATGACATGGATGGATGCCAATAATTGTGGAAAATATTTATTATTAGATGAGGTAGTTTCCATTCAGAGTTGGATTGTTCCTCATTGTTTGCATTGTGAGCCTAAGATAAACTACCAGAAGAGGATTTTGAGAGTGCCAATAATTGTGGAGGGCACTGTATATGACTGCTTGGTACAGTCTCTTAACTCAAGGGTAATATCAGATAAGACAAGAACAACAGGATGCCTTAAAATGAAATGTATTCTTAATTGAAATGTTAATACAATGTTAAGTAGGCTATCTATCCATTTAATTATTTATTGAATTCCTTCTTTGGCCTACATGTAGTAAGGCCCCTTCTCTTGACAAATCCGTGTAGAATTTTCCTCCTCTCTTCGTCTCTCTCTCCAGGGACAGCCGTGTGCCACACAGCAGGCTGTGGTGTGAGCTTCTCTTCCTCAGTGGTCAGTGTGGCCTGTGTGGTTGCATTCTGGGTAGTATTGCCCCTCCTCTCAAAAAATCCACGCAGGATTTTCCTCCTCTCTTCTTCCATCACGTCTCTCTTCTCAGGAGGATCAGGCGTGCGCCACTCACCGGCGTGTGCTGTGGGCTTCCCGACTCCAGGCTGGTGTCTGTGCCAGTCCAGTTTCAACTGAGACAGAGGTCTCGCTCTGTCTCCACCACCATGCAGCAGGAATGAGCTCTTACTGGCCTCCTCGTCCAGCTGAGGTGTCCCGTGGTCAATAGATGACTCATTCAGGGCTGTGAAGAGAGATGAAATTATTATAATTAGTAAGTCTGACAACATTAAAATGTATGTTTCCATTTCAACTCTATTCAACCATCAGAAAATACTGTACTTACTGCAGTCCTCTTTGCCGAACTCTCCATCACCATCTCCATCAACCTTCAGTGGAGATGGGCTTCTACCGTCCCCCCTGTCAAACTGACCCCTACGGTCAATAAATGACTCGTTCGGGTCTACAGTTGAGATTAAATTATTATTGTAATTAATAAGTATAGTTTACCACTTCAATTGTACTTAACCATCTAAAAATGTGATACTTACTACTATCCTCTTTGCTAAACTCCTAGTCACCATCTCTATCAACATGCAATGGAGATGGCCCCTCCCCTTGTCCAGCTGAGGTCTCCCATAGTCAACAGGTGACTCTTTTGGGTCTGTGGAGAGAAATGAAATTATGATTGGAATTAGTAAATCTTACAACATTAAAATACAGTTGTCCATTTCAACTATTTAACCATCTGAAAATATGATACTTACTGCAGTCCTTCTTGCTGAACTCTTGGTCACTATCTCCATCCACATTCAGTGGAGATGGGCTCCTACCTTCCTCCTCATCCAACTGAGGTCTCCCGTGGTCAACAGACGACTTGTTCGGGACTGTGGAAAAAAAGGAAATGATGACAAATTAATAAGTCTGACAACATTAAAATGTTGGTGTCCATTTAAACTCCATTCAACTATTTTGAAAATGTAATAAGCCTACTTACTGCAGTCCTCTTTGTTGAACTCTTGATCACCATCTCCATCAATATGCAATGGGGAAGGGCTCCTACCTTCCTCCTCATCCAACTGAGGTCTCCCGTGGTCAACAGATGACTCCTCCAGATCTGTGGAGAGATAGGAAAGAATGATTCTGTTTGAGGTCTGACAAATGTAGGTGTCCATTTTGACTCTTCAAGACTCTTAAGCTATTCAACTATCTGAAAATGTGATACTTACTGCAGTCCTCTTTGCTGAACTCTGCACTCATTACCACAGTCTCCACACTCTGCACCATAGAGATGTCCATCTCAAGGTCCTCCTTTCTCCTCTTATCTGCCATCTCCTTCTTGAGGCGCTTAGCCTCTTTTCTTTTCTTCTTTTTGTTGGTGTCTACCCTCTCATTCCTGTGCTTCTGCTTTTGGATCGGTAAACAGCAGCTGAAAAGTTTGCTGAGCTTCATTTTCATCACCTGTTCGCTTTGAAGTGTCTAATAAGACTGAGCAGATTCTAGGAATTCACTGAAGATTCTACTTTGCATATTTTGGAATGGAATCTTCAGAGATCTGTAAGTAAACATTCCAGGTGAAGTTGTCACGGTGATAAATCTGGAGCAAAGGGTTTAGAATGTTCATTCAGCCCAGCTCACTCATTTACACTCACAAAACAATTGATTTGTGATTTTAGCTTCCACCTTTTTTCTAAAAATGGCATCCCATGTGCACAGCGGCTGCACAAAATAAAGATGATAGGATTTTCGGTGCCTGAGCACACATTTTGGTACAACTGAAGCACTGCAATGTGCTTCTGTGTGTGTGTGTGTGTGTGTGTGGGGGGGGGGGTAATGGTGTGTGTGTGTTTATGTGTGTGTGTGTGTGTGTGTGTGTGTGTGTCCGTGTGTGTGTGTTAGTGTGCATGTATGTGTGTGTGCATGTGGGTGCCTGTGTGTGTGCATGTGCGAGCATGCGTGTGCATGCATGTGTACTGTGTGTGTGTGTGTGTGTCTTTATATGTGCGTGTGTGTGTTTATGTGTGTGCATGCATGTGTACTGTGTATGTGTGTGTATGTCTTTACAGTATGTGTGTGTGTGTGTGTGTTTTTTATGTCTGTGTGTGTGTGCATGTGTCTGTGTGTGCTCGTGCGTGTGTGTGTGTGCATGGGTGTGAGAGTTTGTGTTTGTGTGTGTGTGTGTGTGTGTGTGTAGCTGATACGGCCCCCCATGAACGAAATTCCACGAAACTTGAAGTACAGTATTCGAAGTATTCAGAGGGTGTCATAATGATCCTAAACTTCAAATTCCGTGCAGTTTTAAACATGTCAGCCAAAGATACCTGCGATTACAATGCCTCGTTTTTGCCTTTTCATTTTTAACTAGGTGGTGCTATACCTCAAATGAGTGGACATGGGATGTGTTGACATGGCCCCTTGAGACCAATATACAAAAGCAATGGTTCCGTGTCATCCTTGTGGGGCCAGTTTCGTGCAGCCCGGTCTTTCAGTGTCCTGGGAATCATTGACAGAAATTTACTGAAGAAAAAAAGAAGGAAAAAAATCCAGAAGAAAACAAACTTTAAACCTTTTTCGCTTCACTAGCATGGCGGTCATAATTAGTCAGGTTCCCCCTGTGTACTGTTTTGTAGTCCCCTTACCTCCCTTTTGGTTTTCACCACTAGGGGGAGACAAGTATTCTCTAAAACTGGCTGGCTACCTAGGCCATCTACCACATGGCCATCTATCCAACACACCCTGCTTAGTTCATTATAGTGTCTAATGTTGTTTTAATAATGAAGCAAGTGCGACTCAGGGGTGCTTTTTGGTCTCAAATTGTTCCTCAGTCCATTAAAATTCATGTTTGTGTGTGTGTGTGTGTGTTTGTGTGTGTGTGTGTGTGTGTGTGTGTGTGTGTGTGTGTGTGTGTGTGTTTGTGTGTGTGTGTGTGTGTGTATGCGTGTGTGTAGGTGGGTGTGTGTGTGTGTGTGTGTGTGTGTGTGTGTGTGTGTGTGTGTGTGTGTGTGTGTGTGTGTTATCGGGTGAGTATATGAGTGTGAGGAGATGGACTGTGGAAGAAAATCTCTGTCACCAACATTTGTATCTGCAATAATGAGACAAGGAACAGAGAGAGAAGGAGAGGAGGGGTGATAAAGCGAGAGAGAGAGAGGGAGAGAGAGAAGGGGATAAAATAGGGAGTGCTGTGGGAAACACGGAGAGAGAGAAAGACAAGAGACTGCAAGAGAGAGGGAAGGATAGAGAAAGAAGAAGAAAAATAAGAAAGAGAGAGAGATTGAGAGAGAGAAAGAGTTTACTTGTATGGGTTGATGTTGCAACTGAATCACTAACTAGAGATCACTTAGGAGATCTAAGATGATGATTATCATTGTGGAGTCCAGTGTCAGTCCAGTCCAGTGTCATCCTCAGGTCAATTAAAAACCACAGATTATTCCTCTGATCCCTGTAAGCAGCTGTGTCTAGGTGATATGCAGGAATACGCAGTATACCCACTTAAAAAGCATCACCCTCTCAGTATACCCATTTAAAAAGCATCACCCTCTCAGTATACCCACTTAAAAAGCATCACCCTCTCAGTATACCCACTTAAAAAGCATCACCCTCTCAGTATACCCACTTAAAATAGACAAGGATATTAACATTTGGGCTTGATCACAATATACCCACTACAGCTAACAAGACTACACCACTGCCTGTCAGTAATGTCCATGTAGTCCAGCTGCTTAGCCCGATGTGCTAACAACACCAGCACAATGGACAGGATATAAGCCCAGAGAGGGAATAGGGCCCACATTATTTATACCCACGCCAAATGTTCATTATTTCAATTTGATCAAAAAGTTTCATCTGCCTGGAAATTACATGCAAGATACACTGTACTAGAAATACGGGAAAATATGTTTATTTTTTCCTTGATCAAATTTGATATCTTATTAAATCAAAGGGGGAATACTTGGTGTATATTAATAGATCTGTGAAATGACTGCATGAGATGTATTATGCTTCTACTGTATCTCCTTTTAAACCAAAGTCATTGAGGCCTCATTCATGCAGTATTGTTAGCATTGCATGCTTCAGATGAACCAATCTTGTCCTACCCTGTGCAAGTGCACTTTGGCTGCCTCTTCTTCCTAAAGGCTTCTGTGTCCATGAATAATGAAATATGGCCTGTCCTCAATGATTCTGTGAGTGTGTCTGTTTCTGTGTGTTGATGAGTGAGTATGTCTCTTTGTGTGAGTGGTGTGTGTGTGTATGTGTATGTGTGTGTGTTTGTGTGTGTGTGCATGTGTGTGTGTAGAGACGGAGAGACAGAGAGAAAGAGAAAAAAGAGAGAGAGAGAGAGAGAGAGAGAGATGTTCTGCCTGTCTATTGCTGTAACAAAGAATCTGCCCTCCCATACGGCTCTGAGTACATTAAAGTAGTTTTACATAAAGAACAAACAGACATCTATCCACAATATCAATCCAAAATCAAATGCTGCATTGCGAATCAGATCTGAATGATCATATTGGAGTTCTAAGTCTGTGGTATGATGAGAAGGAGAGGACATGAGAATGTCAGCTATGTTGTCTATTTATTTTTATTTATGTATTTATTTATTTATTTGGCTGATGCTTTTATTCAAAGCGACTTATATGGATCAATTATTACAAGGGCCAGTCTTCCCAGATCAACTCAGGGTAAAGTTCCTTTGCTCAAGGGCACAACGGTGGCAGCCGTTAGCAATCAAATCCTTAACCACTATGCTACCCCTGTCTAAGGGGTTACACCCTAATTGACTAGTTGCACGAAAGGCTCTCGGTGAGCTCATAAATTTCCTGTGGAACCAGGTGTGTTTGAACCTACCGCTATTCTGAATGTAAGTAGTGTCTACACGGACCCGGGTTAGGTGTTGCACCTAGTGAATCTGCATGTTACGATAAAGATGGACGTATACTGTAGACACTAATTACATTCAGAACAGCGTCAGGTTCAAACACACCTGGCTCCACAGGAAACAAACGAGCTCACCAGGAGCCTTTCGTGCAACTAGTCCATAGAGTCTGGCCTAAACTGATTGTGTGCCAAGATGGTAAGGCAGTGTGCATTTAACCTATTAACCACAAGAAGTGACATCATTGAAGCCCCGTCTGTCAGTCAGTGCTTTCCCTAACGTGTAACCTGACCGACTCAACCTCAGAACAGTAGGTCAATAACAAATAAATCAGAATACAATTAAACAAATAAATCAGAATACATTTCAGAATATTTTGTAGAAGATTAACAACAGCAATAGAGTATGAATAAATTAATTAAAGAGCCACAAGAAGAACAAAAGTGTTGACTTAACTATTTTGATTTAACACAATTTGTCCCCTTGGGATTAAAAGGTTCTAACTGCATTCTGAGTAGTTCTGAGATATTGAGCTTCAAAGTTTTTGAATTCCATAGAGCTATATTGATAAGTGGAACAAGCCTCTTTAGATGATGATAGAAAATGCATACTACTTCAAGAGACACCTCACCTTATGAATGACTCAATTTTGACAAAAATGTCAGATAGGACCTTATAATTCTAAGGGGACAAATGTACTTTAAATACCAATAAAATACACTGAACAAAATAAACAAGTGAATATATTCAGACCAGCGGCGGATCATTAACAGGGTGTTCATTTTATCCTGAGTGGTTGCTTTAGGCTCTGGTGGGCTTGGGTGGCATTTGAAATGACATTTAGGCATTTGAAAAACAGACCCCCAGAAAAGACCCCCCACACACACACACACACCACCCCACACACTGGCACCTACTTTGCTACTCCCATGGTGAGCGCCACTGTGCCAACGCATGGCCTCTTCTATCCACAACCCCCACATACACACACACACACACACACACGCACACACGCACACACACAGACACACACGTGTACAAACATCTGTTCTGACATACACTAGTGGCCCACTTACCTTTCAGCAACCTGTAACCAGGCAACCAGCCGGCATAATTATGCATGTGTGCTGCTCCTGGGTGTATAAGTAGAATAGCCCTAATCACACACACACACACTATGACAGAAAAAACAAAGGAAAAAACAAAGAAAGAAAAAGAGGACTTGATGATCAAAGATTTCTGGCGGCCTCTACTCAGAAAAGAAAAAGAGACATGCATGTTTATGCAGCTGTATGTGTGTGTGTGTATGTGTGTGTGTGTGTGTGTGTGCTCTAGGCGAGCAAACAAACACAAGCTTTGTTTGTTTTCATGCTATAGGCTTGAAATCTGACGCACAGGTATGAAAACTAACCCACTGTCCAGACTCCAGCCTGTATCTCTCT